>NC_080552.1:7570854-7870854 GCF_028640845.1 Ahaetulla prasina
TAAGTGCACGCATTGAAGAACACAAGAACTCATTCAAAAAAGAGGAACCAACTTCTTCCCTGGTCCAACACTTTAAAGTCACAGGACACGATATTGACTTTAAAAAGACCAGAACTATCGCCAAAACTGAACACTTTAACAACAGAATAATCAGAGAAGCCATTGAGATAGAAAAACGCCCACACAGCATGAACAAACGAGATGACACCTCCGCCTACCAGCCATTTGAAACCCGCCCTTATTGACAAAGCGAGTCCCTAACACGAGGAATGACACCAGACCCACACTCACGAGGTCCACACAGGATGTCACCACCGCACATCCACCCAGAAAGCAGACCCAAACCCACACTGATCATGAAGCACGACCAAGGACCAGAAGCCAGACCGCAGCTGCAACATTAGCCATTTCAAACCCCTCCAATCCATACATGCAGCAGACTGACACCCACTATGAAGATGTAGCACGACCACAAAGCCAAACAACAGCTATGCAGCTCACCAGCTCAAATCCCCCTGCAACACAGACTAAACTGAGCACAACCAAGCCCCCACCAACACAGGACACACCCCCAGCCAATCAGAGCACAAAACCCCCCCCATCCAATCAGAGCACAGCCAAGCTCCCACCCAATCAGTTCAAATCCCCACTAGCAGTTAAAAGGAAGAAACAGCTGCGATCACACATTGCTCCCAGAAGCACGAAGCTGAAGCCTGAAGATGACGAATGAGACTTCGTCGAAACGTCGCCAAGACACTTCCAATTTTACGCGGGAGAAAACCCGAATAACCAAAGACCTATATATATATATATATATATATATTTGTCTGTCTGTCTGTCTGTCTATCTATCTATCTATCATCTATCTATCAGATGAACTCTATCTTTGGTCAGTCCATTTTACTTCACAGGATGTTCCGGGGCAAACATGAGAAAGGAGGAGTATTAGATATACATTTGCTGCCTTTGAGATACTTATAGAAATAATAAAAGTAGAATTGAAAATAACCTAACCTCCCCCCCACCGCCCCTGATCTGATGATAAAGCCAGATGTTGAGGACTTCAGGAAAATAAGGAAAGATAGAACTGATCTCCAAGTGGGCCCCACAACCAAAAACATCCGTTTCTTCTCTATTTCTAAGAGAATGGGACCTGTAGATTGTCTCTCTTGCTAATTCTAATGGGATGGGTAGATGGGGAAGGTGTTCCTTCAAGTAACCCGGCCTCATGTAATAAAGATCTTTAAAGATTAAACCAACACTTTGAACTGGATCCAATTATTGAGATAAGCTATAGTAGCATCACACTGCAAGTCTAACTATGACAAAACAATACATCAATTTGAAACCTGAGACATTCCTATTGGGCCTGCTTCCAGGGAACTATAATAAGGGTAATACATATTTAATTTTAAGGGACGCAGTGGCTCAGGGGCTAGGACATTGAGCTTGTCGATCGAAAGGTCGGCAGCTCGGCAGTTCGAATCCCTAGTGCTGCCGTGTAACAGGGTGAGCTCCCGTTACTTGTCCCAGATGCTGCCAACCTAGCAGTTTCAAAAGCACATAAAAATGCAAGTAGAAAAAATAGGGACCACCTTTGGTGGGAAGATAACAGCATTCCGTGCACCTTTGCGTTGAGTCATGCCGGCCACATGACCACGGAGTCGTCTTCGGACAGCGCTGGCTCTTCCGCTTTGAAACGGAGATGAGCACCACCCTCTAGAGACGGGAACAACTAGCACATATGTGCGAGGGGAACCTTTACCTTTACCTTATATTTAATTTTACATATCCTAACAGCAGCCAGGATTGTACATGCACAATATTGGAAAAATCTAGAAACCCCTACAGATGATAATATAATCAAAAAACATTTCTGGAATGTGCATGTTAACTCTAAAAATCAAAGGAAAAGAAGACTCAGAATATTTTATAACATGGGAACTATTCTACAAATGGTTAGTTGACAGATATTGAGGTTAGAGGAGTAGATTTATGTGAAATATGGACTACGCGAGAAAGCAAAATGATAAGTAAATATTTTGATGGTTGTATAATCAATACTATAATGGAAGATAGTATACTTTTCAATAACGATTGATATTATCGCATCTATGTTTATATGTATCTGATTATAATGATTATTTTTTAAAAAAGTTTTTTATTTAATAAAATTAAAAAATTTGTACACAGTATGACCATCCTGGTCTTAATATATCCATACATATTCTTTCCATTAACAACAAATATAATTACTATTCAACAGACATTGCTACTTTGTTCTTATATACCTATCCCTTGTCTTTGTTTACTATCTATTTACTATTCGTTTACTATTTACATTTATTAACATTATCCAGTACTAATTCTACAAACCCTAAATCTTTTTTGTTCCAACTCCTTTTCTCCTTTCCAACCAAATAACACACTTTGTTCCAGATTTTATAGTATTCTGATTATGATGATGTTTATATGTTAACACTTTGGACACCTAGAAAAGACACTGTTCAACAAAGAAATGGAATATGTGATGCAAGACAATAAAAAATATTTACAAAGGAAAAAAATCTGCAAGTCTGCCTGTGCTAGCCTAGGGCTGGAGAGAGTCCACCTGAATCCTTTCCTTATACTTTCATGCCTGCCTTAACATGTGCTTCTTCTGCACCTTGTGTGGTCTCAAGAGCTTCTGGGTGGCTTCTCCAAAGTCAGTCTCAGGGCTCCTTAGACCAGGGGTCTCCAACCTTGGCAACTTTAAGACTTGTGGACTTCAACTCCCATAGTTCCTCAGCCAGCTTTGCTTGTGTTGTCTCAAGAGCTTCTGGGTGGCTTCTCCAAAGTCAATCTCAGGGCTCCTTAGACTATTCTGCCTATATTATTCCAATTTTTCCTGTGTGTTTGTGTGTGTGTGTTGTGGAAGCAGGGGGAGGGATTCGAAAGACTGAGAAGGCCAACACAACTTAACAGTCTTGAGTCTGTGAAAGAAGACTTTGGACATTCCCACCCAACGCTTACGAAATCTGCAGTCATTAAATTAATCCAGAATTCAGATATGCTTCCGTTACATCCGGCAACTTTTGCCGTACTCTAAATCTCTGTGTCTCATTTTCCCCACCCCCATCCCCTTTATTGTCACGGAAAGGGTCTCTCCTGTGGGTAGGTGTGTTGCTTTCACAGACTTTTGAAGGCTGTTAACTTCAGGCTTGCTTGCATTTGCGGGGGTGGGGGGGTTGTTGTCTTAAGATGGAGGGAAGCGTTGGAACTCTATGACCCCGCTCACTGACACGATAGCTAGGTATTGATCTCCGAATGCCACCGTGACAGGATCCGCCTGGGACTTAACATTTCCACTTCAAAAACAACTGTGTCATGAGGCCTAATTAAGGCTCCGTGTAAGTATGAGCCTGGGCGCACACCCTAAGAAGTTAACCAGGCAGTACAAGCTCACAGCCCCTTTCAGCCGTCAAGGTAAGAACGCCACAGGTAATCTGACATCATCATGTGGAGTTGATGGCATCAGCGCAGAGCACTGCGAAGCATCTGCCAAGGGCCGAAGCTCTGCAAGGGGAGGTGGGCTGTTCAGAAACCTGGAATTCTGCTTTTCTTCCCTTTCCTCTTTTTCTCGGGCTTTCTGTTTATCTGACCTTTTGAGCGCGTGAGAGAATATTTGTACCGAGGAGAGAAAGAACAAAAACTTTCTGCATCTGAATTCGGTCCTGCAGAAGAGGAGGAGGAAGAAGAGGAGACGGAGGGAGGGAGGGAGGGAGAATTGAAAGCATCCCGTTTGAAGCTGCAAAATAGGTAAAACTCATCTGCTTGAGCTAAACAGAGAGAAGCTGGGAGAAAGCAAGAAAAAAATAATAATCTTTTGTTCATGCTGTTTTGCTTTTTCTTTGATCTGCTTTTCGGTTGCTTGCTGCAGACAAATGAATTTTGTAGTTTACAGTTCTTACATTAATCATTAAAAGTAAAGTCAAGTTCAGTGCCTGGTGACTTTCGTGGATGTATCCAGTTTCCCCCTTTTTTAGAAAACAGCGCAGAACTAAATTTTAGCATGAATGTCAACTCTGTTTAGAACAGACGGCTCTGCCGTTTTTTGTACATTTCTGACTCTTAATATTTATTTTCATCCAATTCACTTTCCCCAATATCTTCATGGTAGCAACACTGCTTCTACTTCTGCTAGAAGTGTTGGACAATATTTACGACGCTTTTCCGTTTCAAGGTTCAAAAATTTGCCAACGTTTTGTGGCTTTCTACCAAGGGTGCTAACAAACGTTAGATTTGGGGGGGGGGGAAGTGAGGGGATAAAATAAAAGGTGTTTTTTTTTTCCATCAGCTGCATAATACATATGGTTCCCAGTGAAAGTCGAATCAAACATTGGCTGCTTACCAATAAAAATAATGGGTAGCTGTTAATGAAGCAGCTGATGACACTGTCTTTATATACCGTATATACTCGAATATAAGCCGATCCGAGTATAAGCCGAGGTCCCCAATTTTACCCCAAAAAACTGGGGTAAACTGGGGACTCGAGTATAAGCCGAGGGAGGGAAATGAGGCAGCTACCGGTCAGGGAAAGCCTCCCTCCCTCAGCCGAGAAGGCTGGCGGCTCCCCCGCCCCGCCCTCTCACTGCACCGGCAGGGCTTCCCCGCGCTAATGCAAAAGCCCGCCAAGTTTGCACCATCCGGTATAATGTGAAAAAAAGAAGAAAAAAAAAAAACCTCGAGTATAAGCCGTATATACTCGAGTATAAGCCGAGGGGACGTTTTTCAGCACAAAAAACGTGCTGAAAAACTCGGCTTATACTCGAGTATATACGGTACTCTTCAGCAGAGAAGAAAATATTCTCATTTGCAACTTGACTCGGAGAAGTTCAACTGAGGTAGACATCTCCTTAACCAGCCAGCCAACCAAGTTGACCTCTGGACTGATTCTTAGTCTATCAGTGCACCTTCAATGTTTACTCGGGAATTAACGTGTGTCTGTGTGTATGTTTCTGTGTCTGACGCTATAGAGCACTGCACACCAGAACAACTAGACACAAGAACAGTTTTTTCCCGAAGGCCATCACTCTGCTAAACAAATAATTCCCTCAACACTGTCAGACTATTTACTGAATCTGCACTACTATTAATCTTCCCATAGTTCCCATCACCAATCTCTTTCCATTTATGACTGTATGACTATAACTTGTTGCTGGCAATCCTTATGATTTATATTGATATATTGACCATCAATTGTGTTGTAAATGTTGTACCTTGATGAAGGTATCTTTTCTTTTATGTACACTGAGAGCATATGCACCAAGACAAATTCCTTGTGTGTCCAATCACACTTGGCCAATAAAAATTCTATTCTATTCTATTCTACACGGTTCCACAGAAGTGGTGATGATGATGGATCACAATTAATCTTCTGAAAGATAGCAATAGCACTTAGACTTATATACCGCTTCATAGCAGACCTTCACAGCCCTCTCTAAGCGGTTTACAGTGTCAGCATATTGGCCCCAACAATTTGGCTCTGCATTTTACCGACCTTGGAAAGATGGAAGGCAGAGTCAACCCTGAATCAGTCAGGATCAAACTCCTGCCTGGCAGTCAGCAGAGTTTGTCAGCAATACTACATTTTAGCCACGGTACCATCAGGGCTCTTAATATGGACTAATAAAAAAACTAGTGTCATGACTTGCAGTGCAAACCCCACTATCAGCCAGACAAGAATTTACAGAATAACAGAGCTGGAAGGGACCTTGAAGGTCATCTAGTCCAATCTCTTGCTGAAGCAGGAGACCCTATACCATTTCAGACAAATGGTTGTCCATTCTATTCTTAGAAGCACCCAGTGATGGAACACCTACAACTTCTGGAGGAAAGCTGTTCCACTGATTAATTGTTCTCACTGTCAGAAAAATTCTCCATTGCTTCTTGTCTTGTCTTCATATTCTTTGGAGAATATGCTGGATAATATGCTGGAAGAAAAAAAACACACCCTCTTCTTTGTGGCAAACCCTGAGGTATTGGAAGACTGCTATTATGTCACCCCTGGTTCTTCTCTTTGCTAGACTAGACTACAAAAGCATCTCAGCTGTTTGGTCCACAAGGTCTCAGCACCACTAGAATTACAGAATGAAAGCAATCCAATTTCATTCTTGTTAATTAAAAAAAAAGGTTAATAAATAAGAAGCAATGGAGGGAGGGAATGGTTGGAAGATAAGGAAGGTATTGGTAGGGGGGCAAAGAAATGCAAGAGAGCTGACTCGAAGCTTGAAGCTACGCCAACAACTCAAGCAGAGGTGGGTTTCAGCAGGTTCTGACCAGTTCTGGAGAACTGGTAGCAGAAATTTTGAGTAGTTCAGAGAACCGGCAGATACCACCTCTGACTGGCCCCGCCCCCATCTATTCTCTACCTCCTGAGTCCCAGCTGATTAGAAGGAAATGGGGATGTTGCAGTAACCTTCCCCTAGTATCCTTCCCCCTCAAAACGATGCTATAGAGCACTGCACACCAGAACAACTAGACACAAGAACAGTTTTTTCCCGAACGCCCTCACTCTGCTAAACAAATAATTCCCTCAACACTGTCAGACTATTTACTAAATCTGCACTACTATTAATCTTCTCATCGTTCCCATCACCCATCTCCTTCCACTTATGACTGTATGACTATTACTTTTTGTTGCTATCACTAAGGGTTAAATTGCAACCTATGACCATCATTTGTGTTGTAAATGTTGTACCTTTGATGAAGGTATTTTTTTTCTTTCTTTTTCTTTTTCCTTTTCTTTTCTTTTATGTACACTGAGAGCATATGCACCAAAACAAATTCCTTGTGTGTCCAATCACACTTGGCTAATAAAAAAGTCTCTTCTCTTCTCTTCTCTTCTCTTCTCTTCTCTTCTCTTCTCTTCTCTTCTCTTCTATTCTATTCCTTACATCCTTGCCAACTGCAGGCTGACACCTAGCTTTTAGGAGTCACCACTGAAGTGGTTAAAGAGCTACAGGCCATCTAAATTTCCACTGTCTGCAATGTTAACCCCATCTCCCCAAAATTGATCTGGCTAATAGGGTTCGGTAGGTAACAAAAACTGTGACGTTTATCTACCGGATGCATTAATTCGTAGTAGTCTTATCCACTTCGCCATTCAATGCAAGCTCCATATGAGGTACAAAGAACCCCCACGAAGCTCAAAAGTGAAAACAGTACGGAATTAAAAGTCTTCAAAAGATACAAAATCACAAAATGGCAAAAATCACACCGGATAAACGTGATGCGGAAAGGCAGATTAAATGAGGCACCTGAGAAGACAGGTAAGAGTTTAACTGATGCTAAAAGGTAATTAGATTTGGTGCTTTCCCACGCCCTCGGCACGGGAGGAAGCTTTGAATAGCCTGAGATTAATTAAATTAATTAATCAATCAATCTCAGGCTATTCAAAGCTTCCTCCCACACTGCTAAATTTAACTTGGGAACCTAAATTTGTTTTCATTGGGAGATGTTAAGTTCCTGCTACTTCCAGGGAGCATCAACGGGAACGGATGCATCAATGAAAGATATTTCCTTCTGTTTGCAGATTTGAAGACTGTTTTGAAGAACAGTGTTCTCTGGCAAGGAGGTGAGACATAAAAATATTTGTACTTTGATGGGAAAAAAATAGCCAATGTGAGCTTTATTTGTCACTTTTTGTGTAATTATTTTGGGTTCGGTACAGGTAAATGTTCCCCTCGCACATATGTGCTAGTCATTCCCCACTCTAGGGGGCAGTGCTCATTTCCATTTCAAAGCCGAAGAGCCAGCGCTGTCCGGAGATGTCTCCGTGGTCATGTGGCCAGCATGACTCAACGCCAAAGGCGCACGGAACACTGTTACCTTCCCACCAAAGGTGTTCCCTATTTTTCTACTTGCATTTTTTACGTGCTTTCAAACTGCTAGGTTGGCAGAAGCTGGGACAAGTAACAGGAGCTCACCCTGTTACATGGCACTAGGGAATCGAACCGCTGAACTGTTGACCTTTTGATAGACAAGCTCAGTGTCTTAGCTACTGAGCCACCACATCCCTTTTTTGGGGTTCAGTATTGAGTTGAATTTAAATTATGTATTATTATGTATCAAAAGTGGTTTTTATTTTTGAAAAGGACTGTTTTTTTGTCTTTGGGATTCAGAAAGGGTTACAAATTGTAGATGGATAGATGGATGGTTAGTTTTTTTTAATATATATATATTTCTTATTTTAGTCATGTTGATCCTGATGTGTGAAGCAAAGCTGTTAAAGTTCCATTAAAAATCTATCTTCTTTCTTTTTCTTTCTTTCTTTTCTTCCTTCCTTCCTTCCTTCCTTCCTTCCTTCCTTCCTTCCTTCCTTCCTTCCTTCCTTCCTTCCTTCCTTCCTTTCTTCCCTTCCTTCCTCCCTCCCTCCCTCCCTCCCTCCCTCCCCCCCCTCTCTCTCTCTCTATTTTGAGGGGCAATAGCAGCTTCTCCTTCTTGGGATCTTCCACTTAAAGGAAAAAGATACATCTATTAAAAAAATTGGGAACTATAGTTTTCTGTATAGAGACATCCATCTTTTCCAAAAGGAAAGGACTGAGGTTTTGTGAAATGTGAAATCTGCAGTATTTTTTTTTACCGTGTTTCCCTGAAAATAAACCCTCCTCTGAAAATAAACCCTCTGCCAAAAATAAGCCCTCCCTGAAAATATTTAGATACATGCACAGCCGGTCCCCGCCACTTCCTCTGGTTAAAGTTAGGGAGACAGAGCTGGAAATCCGGTAAGAGGGCAAGAGGAGCCCCGTCTTGCTCCACGCGCCCCAATATAATAAGACCTCCCCGAAAATAAGGCCAAGCTCTTATTCTGGGGTTCAAAAAATATAAGACAGGGTCTTATTTTTGGGGAAACACGGGAGTGGGTGTGAGGCAAAGAATTCACCTTCTGTTTCTCCCTTGCAATTCTGTCAGGAAAGTTGGTGATTTGTATGAAAATCACACATCTTGTAAAGGGGCCTCTGCAAAAAAAGTACAGAATATGCAGAATCTCAGAAGAGTAGGTGTAAGAGCCGGAGAGTTACAGCTTTGAGGTTTGGGGCTCTGCTGCCATCAAAGTCACAAGTACAATGGGAAAGGAGTGGGAGATGGTGTCGGTTTGAGCAGAAGCTGACACAGACAGGAGAATTTGTACCTCCAGCCTGAAACAAGAACCCAAAATCCCCCAGATGGCATTCTGAATAATAAATTTTTTAAAAAAAAATGCCAGTTCATAGATGAAGAGAGTCCTCGGTGCTCTCTTGGCCTCTTTCCTCAGCTGCAGCTTCTCTCTTTTTGGAGATGTCCTGAATTTGAATTCAGGCTCAAATGATCCTACCTCAGACACAATTATGTAAAGAGCTCACTCTCTGCAAAAGCTTCCAATATTGGGAAAAGCGAAAAGAAAGTCCAGAAGAAGACCATCGGCAGTCTTCAACTCCTTTAAGGGGGACATTGCTGGAGATCTGAAGGACCAAGCTGGGGACAGATCTTCCTGGAGAATGTATACCCAGGTGATTCCTGAGAATCCGGTAAGATTATACTCCTAACCAGAGCATACAAAACATTTGCTAGACCAATTCTCGAATACAGCTCATCTGTCTGGAATCCATACTGTATATCAGACATTAATACAATTGAGCGCGTCCAGAAATATTTCACAAGAAGAGTCCTCCACTCCTCTGTTCGCAAGAAAATACCTTATGCCACCAGACTTGAAATTCTGGGTTTAGAAAATTTAGAACTACACCGCCTTCGGTATGACCTAAGCATAGCTCATAAAATCATCTGCTACAATGTCCTTCCTGTCAATGACTACTTCAGCTTCAACCACAACAATACACGAGCAAATAATAGATACAAACTTAAAGTGAACCGCTCCAAACTCGATTGCAGAAAATATGACTTCAGTAACAGAGTGGTCAATGCCTGGAATGCACTACCAGACTCTGTGGACTCATCCCAAAATCCCAAAAACTTTAACCTCAGACTGGCTACTGTTGACCTCACCCCATTCCTAAGAGGTCTGTAAGGGGCGTGCATAAGAGCACCAGCGTGCCTACCGTCCCTGTCCTAATGTTCCCTTTAATTGTGTTCATTTTATGTATTCAATTCATGCTTATACTTATATATATTATTTAATATGTACTTGACAAAATAAATGAATAAAAATTGGCGCTAACTCAATGGCACATGATCCGAATCAATTTAAAACCGAGTTCCCAAACAGACAGACGGTTGTGCAAGGAGGGTTTTGTGGCTTCGGAAATTGAAGATGAAGGCCACAACCTTGAGATCACAACCCTTGGCCCCTTTGTTAGGGGTGTCATGATAACCGGAGACAGCCTGCAAAGAGAACAGAAAATTAGATGCAATAGCCTGATGAAATTAGGATTCTTCCCAGTGGTGGGTTTCGGCTTATGTTACTACCGGTTCGCCGCACGCACGCTCACCCAGTTCGCACGCGCCTGCCTTCTGAACAGGCGCCCGGTCTTCTGTGCATGCACTTTGCTTGTGCATGCGCCTTCCACACATGCGCCCAGCCTCAAAAGCATGCCTAAATAGGATGGCATAGAGGCAGGGCAGATAGGCAGGCCCACCCAAGATTTCCACTACCGGTTCAGCCGAACCGGCTTAATACCACTTATGATTCTTCCATAATCTGGTGCAAATATCGGCATGAATTGAGGCAGGATGTGAATAAATAAATATGTGTTAGTGTTTATAGGTAAAGGTAAAGGTTCCCCTCGCACATACGTGCTAGTCATTGCCGACTCTGGGGGGCGGTGCTCATCTCCGTTTCAAAGCTGAAGAGCCAGCGCTGTCCGAAGATGTCTCCGTGGTCATGTGGCCAGCATGACTCTATGCCAAAGGCGTACGGAACGCTGTTACCTTCCCACCAAAGGTGGTCCCTACTTTTTCTACTTGCATTTTTATGTGCTTTCGAAACTGCTAGGTTGGCAGAAGCTGGGCCAAGTAACGGGAGCTCACCCCGTTACATGGCAGCACCAGGGATTCGAACCTCTGAGCTCCTGACCTTTCGATCAACAAGCTCAATGTCCTAGCCCCTTGAGCCACCGCGTCCCTTAGTGTTTATACTACCAAGCAAATAGTATGCTAAATCCAAAAGGTCTATGGAGATTCTCAGTCATCCAGGTCATAGATGTCCCAAAGGTGCTTTTGCAAAAAGCAACTGGACTTTCTTGTTTTTCTTAGGAGATGTTTCACTTCTCATCCAAGAAGCTTCTTCAGCTCAAAGAAAACCCAGAGTCCAGTTGCCTCTTGAAAAAGCACCTTTGGGACTAAATCCAGAATGTTTTAAACAGCAGCAACGAAGAGATAACAGAATAACAACAGTTGGAAGAGATCTTGGAGGTCAATCTAATTCAAGCAGGAGACTCTTTATTACCGGGGTGCTTCATCACTGGAGGCTTTTGAGAAGACAGTGGATAGCCAATTTAGTCTTGAATTTCCTTTACCCAGCTATGCCAGCTCAGGAATTTTGTGTGTGGAGAGAGGTGGAAGAAAGGGAGAAGGAGAGAGAGAGAAAGAAGAAAGAAAGGGAGAAGACAGGAAGAAAGGAAGGGGAAATAAGGGTAGGAGAGAAGATTAGAGTAGAAGAAAGAATGGAGGAGGGGGAAAGGAAGGGGATGTAGAGAAGGAGTAGGAGAGGAGAGAAGAAAGTAGGAAGGTTAAAAGAAGGAAGGGAGAGGATAAGGAAGGGAAGAAAGTTTGCTGTAAAATGGAAAAGATGAAATGGAAGAAAGACAACCCTGAACACATTTGAATATATCAGGATAAAAATTGAATTAGCTAAAAAAAACAATAAAAGAGAATATATGTTAGCAAAAATGCAGAAATTTGAACTTGAGGGCGAAAGAAGATGTGGTTTATATAAATGAGCATAGAAGCATTAAGACTGTGATTAAAATATGGTAAAAGAATATTTTGGCAGAAATTGCAACTGAGTAAAATGTATTTGGATATGTTAAGTTATATAAGATACGGTATGGTCAATATTCTGTTCATAAACAATGTGTGTGTGTGGGGGGGTGCATCAATAAAATTGATTTTTTTTAAAAAAAGGGAATTTTGTGAGTTGAAGTCCACAAGTCATGAGGGTGCCATAGTTCCCCACTTCTGCACTATACCATTCCAGACTAAGTTGGCTGTTCACTGTCTTCTCAAAAGCCTCCAGTGATGAAGCAACCCCAGCTTTTGGAGGCAAGCCGTTCCACTGGTTGATGGTTCTCACTGTCAGGAAATGTCTCCTTAATTCTAGGTTGCTTCTCTCCTTGATTAGTTTCCATCCATCGCTTTTTGTCCTGCCTTCTGTTGTTTTGGAAAATAGGATGATAGACAGGACACTCCCAAACCAGCTATAAGTCTAACATTTCATCCATACTGTTACTCACATATGTATTTACCTGCTTATAAGTTGGCTCCTGTCATAAACTAGCAGATTTCCCCTCCCCCATCTCTTTCTTTGTCTCGATATTCTTTGACATTTTATCATGGATGAAAAAGTGACCCTCCCTCCTTTCCAATTGCTCTTTGACTCTTCTTGAATTATATTGCTGGTAGCTTTCTCCCCCTACATATTTTTTTTCAGCTTTCTCCTTTCTTTTTCTTTTTCCATACCCAGATGTTACAAATTGCTGCTGGCACAGGTAACAATTAAAGCACTGCTTTGACTGCTTAAAAATGAACCTCTCCATAAACACCACCGAGTTAGATTAGATTAGGGAATTGGGAAGTGAGCACAGGCCCGGTCAAAGATCTCGATAATATCACTCTGGAATTGCTTGGAGAGGATGTTTTCTGAACTCCTTCTGAAGTCATGGTACTTTTCTTGGGTTTTTAATCAACCTCCTTCTCGCCCACACCCGCCCACCCTTGGAAGAACGATACAAGCAAAGGAACAGGACAATATGTAAGAGAGCAAGCCGGAAAAGAAATTGTACTGCTGAACTGAAAATCAACTGGCTGTTGAAGTTTGTAAAAATGAAAATAGCACTTAGACTTATATACTGCTTCACAGTGCTTTTACAGCCCTCTCTAAACGGTTTACAGAGTCAACCTATTTGCCCCCAACAATCTGGATCCTCATTTTACCCACCTCGGAAGGATGGAAGGCTGAGTCAACCTTGAACTGGTCAGGATTGAATTGCTGGCAATCAGCAGAATTAGCCTGCAATACTGCAGTCTAACAAGAAGGAAAGAAGGAAGGAAGGAAGGAAGGAAGAAAGGAAGAGCACTTTTATACCACTTCACAGTGCTCTTACAGCTCTCTCCAAGAGGTTTTACAGAGTCAGCCTATGGCCCCCAACAATCTGGGTCCTCATTTTACCCACCTCGGAAGGATGGAAGGCTGAGTCAATGTTGAGCTGGTCCGAATCTAACTCCCAGCAGTGGTCAAAAGTCAGCCTGCAATATTCTAATCATTGAACCACCATGGGAAGGAAGGAAGGAAGGAAGGAAGGAAGGAAGGAAGGAAGGAAGGAAGGAAGGAAGGAAGGAAGGAAGGAAGGAAGGAAGGAAAAGTCTAAGTGCTATTGCTATTACTATTGCACAGAACTCGGGTCTCCAACTCAGGCTGTCAAGTTTCCAGTTGACAACTAGTGTATTTAACTGTTGAGCCATCATGACTTCTCTCTCTCTCTCTCTCTCTCTCTCTCTCTCACACACACACACACACACACACACACACACACACAAACTTTCCCACTGTCTGTTGACACAGCCTGTGCTATTTCCGTTTACAGGCAGCCACAAAGAATGCTAAGGTTATGGCTTGAAATCTGCCTCTTGGTAACTCCCTCTCCTCAGGTTCCCAGGCAACTACAATGGAGGCATAAACTGGAACAATGGGAAAAAGACAAAGACCTTGGCATAAGAGGAGGTGTGGGGGAAGCAAAACAATTGCGCATTTTTGATCCTCCGTAGAGTTTCTATCCTGCCAACCTGAGTGTAGCAGAAATTTGGAACCGGAGTGTCCTCTGATTAACAGTCTCTCTCTTCTGTGACTCCGTTTGATTGATCCATCAAACTATATATCTGGGACAGAAGAGACTCTCTCTGCCTTCTTGGGAGATGGCATCTGCTGCTCATTAAAAACTTTCAGGTCCTGGAAGAGCTTATCACCATCAGGTATACTTCTGAATACAGGAAATCAATGATCTTGTTCCAAATCATGCAGCCGGTAGCAGAGGTTCTCCATCTTATACTTTCATCCCAGATATATGGAGAAGACCAGCCAAGCAATAATGACAGAGGCAAGTTCACTGGCTGATGCTCCAGCTCAGTGGTAGTCAACCTGGTCCCTACCGCCCACTTGTGGGTGTTCCAGCTTTCATGGTGGGACGGTAGGGGTTTTGTCCAATACGGAAACACTTTCCTTTTTGTAATTTAATTGACTTTTTCAAAAATTTTCATAGCATTATTTAAAAACATTTTCATTAGGTTTTCATAAAATTCCCTGTGACAATTTAAATTTCTGAAAATATATTATTTGTATTGCCCGCGCATAAGTTTAGCTCATGTTACGTAAATGAAACTAAGTGGCGCTATAGTGCGACTATAAACAAAAGAGCCTCATCCCAGAATAGCTTGCACATCTCCCCCCACCACACCACCCAGCTGTAACAAAAAGCAGAGCTGGTAGCCGGCGCATCCCCCCCCACAAATCCAATCCACGATGCCTGAGAGGCATGCACAGATGACGATACACGGCACATTACTGTGGAACCAGTGGGCAGTTAGAAAATTTTACTACTAACAGAGATACAAAAGTGGGAGGTAGGTATAAAAAGGTTGACTGCCCCTGCTCCAGCTACAATTCTCTCTTTTCGAAGGCTGACATTATAGGTGGCCCTCAACTTACAACATTCATTTACTGAATCTTCAAGCAACAAAGGCACCAAAAAGGTTATTTAGGATGAGTCCTCACAACTGTGGCAGCATCCCCATAAGTCATATGATCAAAATTTGGCTGCTTGGCAACTGGCACAAATTTTAAAACTGGTGGTCGCATCCTGGGGTCACATGATGGCCATTTGTGACATGCCGAGCCAGCTTCCAAAAAGCAAAGTCAATAGAGGACCCATGATACCAAAAAGAGATGTTAAGACTCTAGAACAGGGGGTATCAAACTCAATTTCATTGAGGGCTGCATCGGAGTGGTGTTTGATCTTGGAGGGATGGGGTGGGTGTGGCTGAGGTGGGCATGGCCAGCTCGATGTCACTCATGTCAGGGGTGCCTGTGATGGCCCGAGTGCTCTGCCAGAGAAAATGGGCTCCCGAGCTCCGTTTCGGCTGTGATGGCCTTCTGCAACCCTCTGCCGGTGAAAACGGAGCTGGGAAGTGCTGCCCGCGGCCCTCACAAGTTCTGTTTTTGGCTGCAATGGCCTCCTGCAACCCTCTGCCAGCAAAAACGGAACTCAGGAAGGTCACATGCAGCCCTCCGAAACTCTCTTTTTGCTGGCAGAGGCACTGAGGGCCAGTCCTTTGCTGTTTCCAGGGTGGCCCCGCGGGCCAGACCTAAGCACCCCGTGGGCCTCATCCAGCCTGCGGGCCTTGAGTTTGACACCCCTGTCTGCTCCAGAAAGAGTGCAGAGAAGAACAACAAATATGATAAGGGGATTGGAGGCTAAACCATACGATGAACGATTGAGGGAACTGGGAATGTCTAATGAGATGTCATCTCAGAGCCATTGCACCACATCTTTCAAAAATCCTGGAACACAGGGGAACTACCAGAGGACTGGAAAAGAGCTGGCGTGGTTCCCATCTTCAAAAAAGGAAGAAAAAAAAACAGATCCAGGAAACTACAGACCAATCAGCCTAACATCAATACCCGGGAAGATACTGGAAAAGATGATAAAAAAAAACAAAAAAACCACAGGTCTGCCAACAACTAGAAACAAGTAAAGTAATAACTAGCAGTTAGCATGGGTTTGTTAAAAACAGATCATGCCAAACCAATCTTATCTCATTCTTCAACATAGTGACTAAATTAGTAGACCAGTGAAATACTGTGGACATAATAGACTTCAGCAAGGCATTCGACAAAGTAGACCACAACCTACTTTTTTGTAATCTAGTGTAGGAATTTAGCACCCACCCCCCTCCTAGAAGAATGAAATATTTCAGAAAATATTTAAAAAGGCAGAATATTATATTTCCCTGGATGAGAAATGGAGAAACATGTTTTAAAGACAAAGCAACTCCCTCCCCACCTTTGTCAATGGGCCATTAAGGCCTGAGCCAGTCCATTGTCTACATGACAAAGATAGGATTAGCCCCTACCCATCTAGCAACAGAATCTTACCACATGGCAAGGCTCAAGCAAGCTTGAGAGACAACCTACAACATTAGCTAAGACCCCCACCCCCTGGGAGTCTGACAACCAATCAGGATACTCTTCCTGTGCCCCAGGAAATTCAAAGCTCAGAAAAAGCATAAAGCTAGGGAGCAAAGAGGATTTCAGCCCTTTTCTGTTCAGGAACTCAAACCATGTGATCCTGACCACCATTAAACCATCTTTCCAAGCAGTCTCCATGTTTCCAGTGTCTTTGTCCCCACTTGGAACTGAACCCAGATGGATATTTCTTCCAACACTAGAAAAAAGTAGGATAAATAGCTTCACCACCAGATGGATTCACAACTGGCTGACAAACTGTACTCAACGAGTAGTCCTTAATGGGTCTAAGTCTACATGGAGAGAAGTAAGCAGTGGGGTGCCAAAAGGTTCCGTCTTAGGCCCAGTATTCTTCAATATCTTCATAAATGACTTAGATGTGGGAATAGAAGGGGAACTCAACAAATTTGGAGATGATACTAAGCTGATAGCAATAGCTAACACCCTAGAAGATAGGCTCAAGATCCAGATGGATCTTGACAGACTTGAACGCTGGGCCCTATCTAGCAAAATGAAATTCAATAGAGAGAAAAGTAAAGTCCTACACTTAGGTAAGAAAAACGAAAAACACACATATAAACTGGGGGAAGCCAGGCTTAATAGCAGTGACTGTGAGAGGGATCTTGGAGTCTTAGTGGACAACCAGCTAAATATGAGCCAGCAGTGTACAGCTTAATAAGTTTAATGGTTAATTGTTAATCAACATATTTTTAAAACTTCCAGTTTTGGAGCATTCACAACTTCTGGAGGCAAGTTGTTCCACTGATTAGTTGTTCTAAGTGTCAGGAAATTTCTCCTAAGTTCTAAGTTGCTCCTCTCCTTGATTGGTTTCCATCTATTGCTTCTTGTCCTTCCCTCAGGTGCTTTGGAGAATAGTTTGACTCCCTCTTCTTTGTGGCAACCCCTGAGATATCGGAACACTGCTATCATGTCTCCTCTAGTTATCATTAAACCTTCTTATCATTAAACTAGACATACCCAATTCCTGCAACCATTCTTCGCATATTTTAGTCTCCGGTCCCCTAACCATCTTTGTTGCCCTTCTCTGCACTCTTTACAGAGTCTCAACATCTTTTTTACATCGTGGTGACCAAAACTGAATGCAATATTCCAAGTGTGGCCTTACCAAGGCATAATAAAGTGGTATTAACACTTCACGTGATCTCGATTCTATCCCTCTGTTTATGCAGTCTAGAACTGTGTTGGCTTTTTTGGCAGCTGCTGCACACGGCTGGCTCATATTTAAATGGTTGTCCACTAGGATTCCAAGATCCCTCTCACAATTATTACTATTGAGCGAGGTACTACCTATACTGTACCTGTGCATTTTGTTTTTGTTGCCTAAATGTAGAACCTTACTTTTTTCACCGTTGAATTTCATTTTGAAAGGATGAAAGGACCTCCTGGTTCAGCCTACAGCATTGGAATTCCCAGGGGATTCCTCACCCAAGTCCTAACCACGGTCAATCCTGTTCAGCTTTCAAGAGCAGATGAAGGTGTATCAAAAACAGGGTACCATGATAAATTATTCAAAATGGAACAACAAATCTAGAAAGGCTTTTCTCATCCATAATAAATAGGGACACACATTCTCACAACTAGACCTTCTTCCAGCAGTTGACATCGTATTTCCTGTTCCATGCCAACTTCGTGATAAAAACTGGTGGAAGAGGAAAATGAAGGAGAATATTATATCACTAGCAACTACTGTATTTTATAGTATAACAGAGCAGGGGAAGTATTTTAGCAATTGCAATAGAATGTAGACTTATATACTGCTTCACGGTGCTTTTACAGCCCTCTCTAAGTGGTTTACAGAGTCAGCATATTACCCCCAAGAATCTGGAGCCTCATTTTACCCACCTCGGAAAGATGGAAGGCTGAGTCAACCTTGAGCCTGGTGAGATTCGAACTACCAAATTGCAGGCAGCCAGCAGTCAGCAGAAGTAGCCTGCAGGACTGCACTCTAATCACTGTGACACCGTGGCTCTTATAACATCTTCAACACAAAGGATCAAACCCATATTCAATAAAAGCTGGAGGAGACAGAAAATACAGATGGTCCTTGCTTAATGACTGGTCACTTAGCAACCATTTGAAGTTATGACGGACTTCCCCAGAGCTACTTACAACCTATTTTCAAAGTTATGATGGCATACACTGAGAGCATATGCACCAAGACAAATTCCTTGTGTGCCCAATCACACTTGGCCAATAAAATTCTATTCTATTCTATTCTATTCTGTTCTGTTCTGTTCTGTTCTGTTCTGTTCTGTTCTGTTCTGTTCTATTCTATTCTATTCTATTCTATTCTATTCTATTCTATTCTATTGAGTGTCAGTCCTTCAAGGAAGGAAAGGCCAGGGAGAAAGAAACGTCTTAGAAGATGGTGTGGGAAGCCACCACCTCCTTCTTAGCAGAATGAAATATTTTGAGGAATATTTTAAAAAGGCAGGAAAAAATATTTCCCCTAAAAGAGAAATAAAAATATCATAAGGGAGATAGAAACTCAGAGCCCCAGCTCCCTGCCCCCAGCAGATATTTTGTGCCATTAAGAAAAACTGGGCTAGCCTATCTCCAAAACGAAAGACTTTCAGCTCCAGGGTGAAGGGATTAAGAGATGACCCTTCAGACATAATAAAATTAACTCACTAAGACACTGAGCTCACTACATTGCACAATCTCCTTAGGCCATTGCATCACCCTCAGAAACTTCAACCAAACTTAGCCCAGACAAACATGACCCTTACATGGCCCCATGGGAGTTTAGAATAGAATAACAGAGTTGGAAGGGACCTTGAAGGTCTTCTACTCCAACCCATTGCTTAGGCAGGAAACCCTACACCACTTCAGACAAATGGTTATCCAACATCTTCTTAAAAACTTCCAGTGTTGGAGCATTCACAACTTCTGGAGGCAAATTGTTCTACTGATTCATTGTTCTAACTGTCAGGAAATTTCTCCTTAGTTCTAAGTTGCTTCTCTCCTTGATAAGTTTCCACCCATTGCTTCTTGTCCTGCCCTCCAAATATTCTCCTATTTGGAGTATAGCTTGACTCCCTCTTCTTCGTGGTAGCCCCTGAGATATTGGAACACTGCTAGATATTTGTCAACAGCCAATAGAACACATGTTCTTGCACAGGAATAGGAAGCTCAAGTGCACAGCCCAAAAGAAAGTATGAAAATCCCTTACTCTCAACTCCATGTGGTCAGCTGTCCAGAGCCACAAACCCATGTGGTTCTGCTTCATCATTCAACCATCTTTCCAATCAGCCTCCATGTTTCCAGTATCTTTCTCCTGGCTTGGCACTGAACCAGATGGATATTTTGTTCCAACAACGGTTAGAGCGCTAGAATAGAATCTTGAAAGCCCATCAAAGCCTTTGGGCTGCATCAACACATACCTATCGCAAACCAGGAGGGACTGTTTTGAGTTCCGAGCTCATGCTGTCTACTTTTAGAAATCAAAATTTTGTTTTTCTATAATGGCTCTGCTTTTCCCTGACACTTCACCATATCTGATTAGCCACAGGCCTAGCAACCCAGTGGTTGGTTCACAGCTTGGGCAAACTGGATCAAAACAATATGGAAGAAGTATGATGAGTGATGAGGGCCATTTTCAAATATTAATTCACCCAGTTGTATATATATATATATATATATATATATATATATATATATTCACTTCCTTGAAGGTAGTTAAGACGCAGGCATCTGTTCCAGGGAGAGAGGGGCAGAATATCGCTACCTTTCCTCAGACAAAAAGCATATTCCTACAACACCTTTTTTTTTTCTCCATGTGAGTTTGTTTGACCCACAAAGGAGGAAAACAAAAAAAGTTTGGGTTTAAGTTTAGCCATGAGCAAGAGAGCAAACAGACTAATAACAGCCTATTGAGACACGGCCTTGTTCAATGGATGGGAGATGAATCAAGAGGTGAAGACCACAACAACCGATGTTGAGTGACGTCAATTTCAAGGGTGCAAATGGGATCTGAAAAGAGCTGTCACTTCTGGGCAGAATAGAAGTCATAACCTATCAATCTTGAACTGGAAAGCTTTACGCATACCACCCATCAGACCAAATGCAAAAGAAAAGGACTGCTCTTATTTATTTTATCATCCCATTGCTTTTTAAACTTCATGTGACTATCACCAAGTGTTGTATCTTATGATTTATGATGAATGTATTTTTATGGTGACTATGATCATGATTTATCACTTATCTCTTGCATGAAGAATGTGATCTAATGCACCAAAAACAAATTTCTTGTGTGACCAATCACACATGGTCAATAAAGAATTGAATTCTATTCTATTCTATTCTATTCTATACTGTTCTGTTCTATTCTATTCTATTCTATTCTATTCTATTCTATTCTATTCTATTCTATTCTATTCTACTCTACTCTACTCTACTCTACTCTACCCTACCCTACCCTACCCTATTCTATATTCTATTCTATTCCCATTCCCATTCCCATTTCATTCCACTCCAGTCTATTCCCATTCCCTATTCTAATTCTATTCTATTCTAATTCTAATTCTAATTCTAATTCTAATTCTAATTCTAATTCTAATTCTATTCCATTCCATTCCATTCCATTCCATTCCATTCCATTCTACTCTACTCTACTCTACTCTATTCCCATTCCCATTCTATGTGAGTAAGACAGAAAAGGACTAGCGAGGCCTGAAAATGTCAATATATGCAAATTCCTGAATGAAAATGGTACGATTTGCACTACTATAATTAGAAGTAAGCTATAAATTGATTTTTGTGCAACTTAAAATGTGCTGGGTTTTTTTAGCAGATTTTACTGTATCCATGAAGTGAGAATTCATCACAGAAGAAGGTTGAATAAATTAAAGTTCTAGAAATGCAATGTATAACTTGACACAAGATATTTGATTATAAGGACCCAGATTGTTGGGGGCAATAAATTGACTTTGTATATAATATACAAATGGATGAAGACTTTTGCTTAACACAGTGTAGGCCGCCCTGAGTCTTCGGAGAAGGGCAGGATATAAATGCAAATAAAAAAAAAACCACCAAAAAAAATAAGCTAACCATAAAACACCATATTATAAACTTCTATGGCTGGAAGTTTATCCATGGAGGTTTATCCATCCATTCATCAAATGAAACCTTCGATTGCTTAGTATGATGTGTGAAAATAACCAAAGACCACGGTTAGTAAAAGTTACAGACTTTTAGTAAAATTAGCTGTCAAGAATGAATGAATCCTGATCTTTCACCTCAAAGGCAACCAACAGGAGAAACCTCAAACATCTTTATAGGCATGCACAACGTAGACAAAAAATGATTAACATCTCATAAAACCAAAAGTTATCTGAAGAAGCTTAGCAGAAAAAGACTGACGAGAGATGATTGCTTATTGGTGGAAAGGACAACCACAAGAAATTGTGAAAGCCACAAATGTAAGCAACTTGAAAAAAAGCTTAGAAAAATCTGTGGGTGGATTACAATTCTCAGTGACTTTACTCAGTATAGCTTCATTATTGATGTACTACCACCTATATCCAAGAGAGTATTGCTCTTATTTCTGAGGCTGGGAATATTTTGTAAAAAATTATTCATAGGTTCCAGATTGACTTGTATTTCAACACCATAGGAATGGAAGGGTTGACTTGAGATGTTCCTGGTTTTCTGCAGTCTGATTCTTAATATGTTCTCAGCTTTCTGAAAACCTTCTTAGATATTCTCCTAACCAAATTGCTGCTCTAATTCTCTCTTGATCACAAAATGTCCTATTACACCATGACTCTATCAAGCAATGACCTTCTTCATCATCCCACAATGTGGCCCTCAGTTCCATAAATGAACCCTGCCACCTTAAATATATCGACTCATTTTTCATTCAGCCATATAATCCGATTTGTTGAGTTTAGTTTTCCCACAAACCATGAATCCATGAATTATTTGGGCTTTTAAAACTGCAATTATGATGTTTAGGATTGTGTGTGATCCAGACCACCATGGCTTATTTAAATAACGGTTGACAATTCTGTAAACCACGGCTTAGCATGATAGAAAAACTCTGCCAATATGTTTTAATTATTTTCTTTTATTCCTTTTGCATCTTTTACCAGCATTCTCAAGCAGACAGATTATTTCTGGTTAAAGGTAATGGTAAAGGTTCCCCTCGCACATAAGTGCTAGTCGTTCCCAACTCTAGGGGGCAGTGCTCATCTCCGTTACAAAGCCGAAGAATCAGTGCTGTCTGAAGACGTCTCCGTGGTCATGTGGCCAGCATGACTCAATGCCAAAGGCGCACGGAACGCTGTTCCCTTCCCACCAAAGGTGGTCCCTATTTTTCTACTTGCATTTTTTACGTGCTTTCGAACTGCTAGGTTGGCGGAAGCAGGGACAAGTAACGGGAGCTCACCCCGTTACGCGGCGCTATGGATTCGAGCCGCCGAACTGCCAACCTTTCGATCGACAAGCTCAGTGTCTTAGCCACTGAGCCACCGCATCCCTTCTTTCTGGTTAAGAAGTCACAATTACTCCCAAATATTGAAACGAACCGGACTCCGTATTAAAGGAAAACAGCTCGCCCATCTCCATCAGATCTGATTTGACAATCGTTTAAACCAGCTGGCACTTTAAATAATACACAACATCATCCTACCTCTTTAAGGGAGAGGGGAATGTTAATTAATGTTAAACTTGCCGGGAATGAAAAGGAAAATGATTCAAAGCAAACGATGTTGCTTTGAACATAAGCAAGACTTTATTACATCTCGCCTTCTAAAAACCAACCACTGCACATACGTAAGCTGTTCCCTTTTTTTGATGGGGATGGCGGGGGTGGATGGGAGGGAAAGCCTCCTTCGGCACTTAATTAATTTAATGCTTTTGATGAAAAGCATGTGTGAGATAAGGATGGAAGCAGCATGGCTGTGACCGCTTTTTTTTTTTTTAAAAAAAAGCAGGGAACTACAAATTTCGTCGGAGTATGAAATGGGATTAAAAAGCAAAAAAGGGAAATGACTGGCAGTTATCGGCACCCTGGCTTTTCCTTTTCCTCTTGCCTATTCCACAATTGCTATGACCGGTGAGGAAGGAGTGATATACGAATGCACGGATACCCATGTTACACAAAAGCCAGTTCTTGTGAATGAGAGGGACCTGGCCACCCGTGTGTGTGTGTGTGTGTGTGTGTGTGTGTGTGTGTGTGTGGAGAAGCCACTGATTTTGCATTCCTCTGTTTTAACACCAGATTTCCAGTCCAGTGGGTGGATGCAGAAACCTATAGGAAGCAACTGAAGCAGCGAAGGCTTATTAAATTTGTTAAATGTGCACCCGGGCAGTTTCCAAACCGCTGAATGTGCATTTTATTTTATTTTATTTTTCAGACTGCAGAATTTATAAGCCGGAAAGACAATCTATGTAATTAAAAGGAACAATGACGTGTATAAAAAGGGGTGGGTGGGATTCACCTGAGCCAGATCCCTTCCAGGGTTAATCCCCAGTAGAGAAATTAAACTTGTGGGATGCAGTGAATAGGTAAAGGTAGAGATTCCCCTCGCACATAAGTGCTAGTTGTTCCTGACTCTAGGGGGCGGTGCTCATCTCCGTTTCGAAGCCGAAGAGCCAGCGCCGTCCAAAGACATCTCCATGGTCATGTGGCCGGCATGACTCAACACCAAAGGCGCACGGAACTCTGTTACCTTCCCACCAAAGGTGGTCCCTATTTTTCTACTTGCATTTTTTACGTGCTTTCAAACTGCTAGGTTGGCAGAAGCTGGAACAAGTAACCCCATTACGCGGTACTAGGGATTCAAACCACTGAACTGCCAACCTTTCGATCGACAAGCTCAGTGTCTTGTCACTGAGGCACTGCATCCCCCTTGAAGACCCCCTCCCATATTAATTTCAGAGCAACCTGAACGGCTACGGGCTCTGATTTGGAAGGGTTTGGGGTTTTTTTGGAGAGGGGATAAAAGGACAGCTTTTATCAAACTGTGCAATTGGCAAGCTATACATAGAACATAGAATAATAAGAGTTGGAAGGGACCTCGGAGGTCATCTAGTCCAACTCCCTGCTGGAGCAGTAGGCCCTGTATCATCACAATCAAGTGGTTGTCCGGTCTCTTTTTGAAAGTCTTCATTGATGGAGCACCCACAACTTCTGGAGGCAAGCTATTCCACCGGTTGATTGTTCTCACTGTCAGGAAATTTCTCCTTAGTTCTAAGTTGGTTCTCTCCAGTGGTGAAATCCAATTTTTTTTTACTACTGGTTCTGTGGGTGTGGCTTGGTGGGCGTGGCTTGGTGAGTGTGGCAGGGGAAGGATACTGCAAAGTCCCCATTCCCTCCCCACTCCTGGGTGAAGGATATTGCAAAATCTCCATTCCCTCCCCACTCCAGGGGAAGGATACTGCAAAGTCCCCATTCCCTCCCCACTCCTGGGTGAAGGATATTGCAAAATCTCCATTCCCACTCCACTCTGGGGCCAGCCAGAGGTGGTATTTGCCGGTTCTCCAAACTAATCAAAATTTCCGCTACTGATTCTCCAGAACCTGTCAGAACCTGCTGGATTTCACCACAGTCCTCTCCTTGGTTAGTTTCCAACCATTGTTTCTTTTCTTGCCTTTTGGCTCTTTGGAAAATAGTTTGACCCCCTCGACTTTGTAGGAGCCCCTCAAATACCGGAAGACTGCTATCATGTCCCCCCCATTCTTCCTTTTCACTAGACTAGCCATGCCCAGTTCCTGCAAATGTTCTTCATAAGTTTTATCCTTTAGTCCGTTGATCATTCTTGTTGCTCTTCTCTGCACTCTTTCCAGAGTCTGAACATCTTCTTTTTTTTTTACATTATGATGACCAAAACTGGATGCCGTATTCCAAGTGTGTTCTTACTAAGGCTTTGTAAAGCAGTACTAGAACTTCCCGTAATCTTGATTTCTTCCCCAAGACTTTCTGGTTAGCCTCAAACATCGGAGAAGTTCTTGGATCAGCCCATCTGTAAGAAGACTGAATAATTGTGAGTTAGTCTTGATCATTCTGTGGTGTGTGTGTGTGTGTATGTGTGTGTGTGTGTTTTAATCGTCTTGATCCATATATTGGAACAGTGCTATCATGTCCCCCGCCCCAGTCCTTCTTTTCATTAGACTAAACTCATTCCTGTATCCCTAATATGAACTATGCCCTATTATTAGAGTCTTCCTACCAATGGCATTCCCACTATTTTTGAATCTGTCATCTGCACCTCTATAAAAGTCTAGTTTGGTTCTGCAACCCAACAAGACAGACACAGACTTCAGAGGATCATTAGAACTGCAGAAAAAACAATGGCTACCAACCTGCCTTCCATTGAGGACCTGTATACTGCAGGAGTCAAAAAGAGGGCTGGGAAAATATTTACAGACCCCTCACATCCTGGACATCAACTCCTACCCTCAAAACGACGCTATAGAGCACTGCACACAAGAACAACTAGACACAAGAACAGTTTTTTCCCGTATGCCATCACTCTGCTAAACAAATAATTCCCTCAACACTGTCAAACTATTTACTAAATCTGCACTACTATTAATCTTCTCATTGTTCCCGTCACCCATCTCCTTCCACTTATGACTATAACTTTGTTGCTTGTATCCTTACAATTTATACTGATATTGATTGTTTCCTGATTGCTTAATTGTAGCCTGTGACTATCATTAAGTGTTGTATCATTAAGTGTTAAATTTGTACCCTATGAATATCATTAAGTGTTGTACTTTGATGAAGGTATCTTTTCTTTTATGTACAATGAGAGTGTATGCACCAAGACAAATTCCTTGTGTGTCAAGTCACACTTGGCCAATAAAAAATTCTATTCTATTCTATTCTATTTGGAACAAATGAACCACCTCCAGTCACACAAACATGGTCACCCCAAAATCCTATCCGTACGGCCTTGCATTAAAAGAACTGAACTATTTTCCCATCTGTTTCTGATTGAAAGCAGGCACTTAATTCAATCATTATATTTCTGGGATTTAAGGATAGGAGTGTGCAAACAACTCCGTTTCGGTTTCGTGTCTCTCTAAGCCTGCAGATTTTATTTCTTCTTTATTTCATCCAAGAGATGCTACGGTAAGTTCACATGGATCTTCCAAGGGTGCCTTTCTCCAGAGTGAGCCTTTTGTATATAATTTTCCCTAAGGGGCCTTCTTTTACGGAAGTTTCTCAAACATTCACGGTGACTGGATTTGCACCTTGCTGGCAACCAGTGTCTCCCAACCTTAAGATGTGTGGATTTCAATTCACAGAATTCCCCAGCCAGGGTGAAGAATACTGGGAGTCAAAATCCATGCATCTTAAACCTACCAAGGTTGAGAAACATTGCAATAGACCATACTGTGATTAGCTTCTCTGTAAACTGGCAAGAGTTTAAAAAAAAAAACCTCTTTAAAAAAACATACGATAAACAGTTGCAGGAACTGGGCATGGCTAGTCTAGTGAAGATAAGGACCAGGGGAGACATGATAGCAGCCTTCTAATATTTGAGGGGCTGCCACAGAGAGGAGGGGGTCAAGCTATTTTCCAAAGCACCTGAAGGCCTGACAAGGAACAATGGATGGAAACTGAACAAGGAAAGATTCAACTTGAAAAGAAGGAGAAATTTTCTGACAGTGAGAGAAATCAACCAACGGAACAGAAGTTGCCTTCAAAGTTGTGTCAACCACAACAATACATGAGCAAATAATAGATACAAACTCAAAGTAAACTGCTCCAAACTTGACTGCAGAAAACATGACTTCAGTAACTGAGTGATCAATGCCTGGAATGCCCTACCTGACTCTGTGGTTTCTTCCCCAAACCCCCAAAACTTTAACCTTAGACTGTCTACTGTTGACCTCCCCCCATTTCTAAGAGGTCTGTAAGGGGTGTGCATAAGAGCACCAGCGTGCCTACCATCCCTGTCTTAATATTCCTTTTTTATTTACTCTTTTCATGTATCCAAATTATGTTTATACTTTTACCTGTTATCTTATATATGACTGACAAATAAATAAATAAAATAAATAAATAAAATTAAATTGATAGCGTTGATTGCATCTCTAGTTTGATTTTGTGTAATCATTACACAAAAGCTGTCCGGGCTTTTGCCTCCCTGTTCCTGAAAGAATAAAAACCCCTCCATGGTGGAAGACCTGCTTCTTCTCCTCACGGCTACCTTTTGTCAGTCCCACTTACAACAACGTGCTAGTCTCTTCGAGTAGAAATCAGGTCTTACAAAACCTTGTTGACAAGTCGAACAACAGTCGAGCCGCTCGTAAAAGATTCATGGCATAACCCTGTACTTTCTGGCTGCTCGCTGGCTCATAAAAACCCAAGCAAACCCCATCAAAAATTTAGCAGGACCCCTGCCTCATCTGTTTAGGCCTAAAGCTAGTTGCAGGGACAAGTCATTAGGGAATAGCTCATTAAAACCAACCCTGGAGCGAAAGCAGTTTGTGAGCCTGGGCTCATCTTTATTCACTTTTCCCTTACACCTTTTCGCGTGGCGGTGGTGGTGGTGGGGGCTTGTCTGTTGCACGAAGCCGTCTTCTATTGCAATTGAAAAAGATGGAAGAGACTCTGGATTGCCCCCCCCCTCCCTCCCCTGCACACAGCTCAGGATTTGACAAAATGTAAGTCCTTATGTCTGTCAACTCTAATGTCATTTTCACGTCAGGAAAACCTGTGATGATTTGGGCCTCAAAGAGAGAAGGAGATTAGAGAGGATGCCTCCGTGGGTTCCCAGGCTAATCCTTTTTTTAGTGTTATATTTTTTTTAAAAACAAAAAAAAGGGGGGGGGAGAAAGCCCCTATTCGCAAGACCTTGATTAAATCACAGGGTCCTAGAAGGTTACTCAAATGAGAGAAGAAGGGGAAAAAAAAGCTTTTGATACAGATGTGCTTGACCCCTCGTAGGAGAACGCAACGGGATGAAATGTATCCTTGGGTTTTTCAACTACACCGTGCATGATATGAGTGGGATTGCTAAGTGTTGCGGAAGCTCCTGCAGCTCCGACTTAAAATACTGTCTTGATCTGTGTAAGCGAAAGCGGTTATCGCTCTGCCATGAAAACATTCCTCCTGCTGATTCCCACGTATCAAGCGGTTGCTTACCGGAGAGATGTTTGAGGGAATCTAAGCTTCTGTAAACACGGCATCTTATGGATTCACACCGAAAATTGTCATACTGGTTTCTTGGTCTCACTTTCGGTTTAGGTTTAGGTTTAGGTTTATTAGATTTCTATACCGCCCTTCTCCCGAAGGACTCAGGGCAGTTCACAGCCAGCATAAAAACAGAATTCACAATAGTCATAAATAAATTAAAAACAATATAAAAACCTAATTAAATTTTGGCTAACAATTAAGAATCTTTAAAATCAAATAATAAAACCCCAATTAAAACAACACATTACACATTAGGCCAGCCCTGTGCGATGAAACAATAGGGTCTTGAGCTCACGTCGGAAGGTCCGGAGGTCGGGGAGTGATCGTAACCCTGGGGGAAGCTCGTTCCAGAGGGTAGGAAGTGAGGGAAGAACCTGGGAGGAGTAATATGGCCCCAGAGGAAATCTAGTCCTTAATTTTGCATTCTCCTTCACACTATTCCAACTGGTCTTTCGGCTCCCGGCCCCTCTAGCAGCCGAATCAAGAAGAGGAGGAGGAAGCGGCGTGGAAGTCAGGGTCAGCATCAAGCAACCTGAGAGCTCCGAAGGGAGAGAGGGGATGGAGCTGGTAGACAGAGAGACAGAGGAGGATCCTGGGTTGTCCGTCAGCCCCTCAAATGCAGAGTCAACAGCCCCCAGGTCTGGAGGTGGCTGATGAAGAAGAGGAGGAACAGCTGGATCCAGTGCCTGATGTGCGGATGCGCAGAAGGCAGAGGAGAGAAGAGCAGTGGAAATCTATGGGCCGGTCCTCGGGAAGAAAGAGCCACCACTGCTAACGAAGCCTCACTCTAGCTCTGGGGATAAAAGGCAGGGGGTGGAGATGAATAGATGTGGCATACAACTATACATCTTCCGGCTGGACAGACTTGTTAGCTGGGGCTGCCGGCAGTCCTTAGTAAAGGATTTTTCAGAGGGTTTGTCATGTTCGGGGAGCTGGGTTAGGGCACCAGCTGTAGAATTGGGGAGAATAGAAATGCACATCTATGGTACATGTAGTCTTCTCAGATAAGGAAAGCCCGTAGATGGGAAGCATCTAGCCAATCTTGACTTGATCTCAAAAAGCTAAGTAATGTCAGAGCTGTTAGTTTACAGAGGAATCCAGGGTTGTAGGCTAAAGCGAAAAGGAACATGTTGGAAAATGGCAGTGGGGCATACCCTTTTCATACTTTCTCCAAGAGAACTTCCGATTGTGCCCAAGGTTCCAGGTCAACTCATATACTTTTCCTTTCTGGAGAGGGAGAAAAGATTTTGAGCCAATGCACGCATTTGGAATTCGAAACCAGAATTTGGAAATTGGATTTTTAAATTTATTTTTTTTAAAATAATGCTCTCCGTGCAACGTTTGCTTGTTCATAAAATGACACCCATGACCGATCAGCGTGAAACGGATAGGGTTGCTGCACACATTTCTGTTACCCTCCCCCAAAGTGGATTGGAGACCCCCACCATTTTTATTTTAGAAAACAAAACAAAAAATGAGGCCAAATATGAGATCCAGATTCTTCAAAATAAAACATAGATAAGCATAAAAAAGAGGGATGGAAGAAACCTTGGAGGCCTTCCAGCCAATCTCTTCTTTAAGAAGAAGATCCTATATTATTATCCTCTATCCGTGATGGCGAACCTATGGCACGCATGCCCAAAGTGACACACGAAGCCATGTCATCCGGCACGCATGGCCTTGCCTGTTTGTCTTCCGGGTTTCTGGTGCGCATGCATGAGCAACGATCAGCTGCCCTTCGCGCACGTGGCAGTGCAGAAAACCGGTGTGCGCATGTGTGCTGGCCACTGATTGTCAGGTGCGCATGCATGCCAGAACCCAGAAGTTCGGCTTTTCCGGAGCACGATCCCTTCGCACACGTGACAGTGTCAAAAACCGGCTTGTGCATGTGCAACAGCCAGCTGATCGTCGGGCATGCATGCATGCCAGAACCTGGAAGTTCAGCTTTTCCAGAGCACAGCCCTGACAATCATGACATTTCCACAGAACCTTTTCAGCACTGAGTTCACCATCACTGTCCTATATTATGCCTGTCCCAGTCTTTCCTTGACAACCTCCAGTGATGGAACATCCACAACTTTCAGAGCCAAACTTTTCCACTGATTAATTGTTCTTGCAATTACTCCTTAATTCTAATTTAGCTCTCTCTTTGATGATCTTCCTCTCTTGTCCTGCCCTCAGGTGCTTTGTAGAATAAGATGACCCTCTCTTCTCTGTGATAACCTCTCAAGTACTGGAAGACTGTTATCATATCGCCCCTGATCCTTCTCTTCCTTAGGCTAGATTTCTCAGTTGTTCATTATATAATTGTCAGTCCTAGAAGCCATCTCTTGCATTAGGCCTTCAGGCCTGCCACATTTACTACTGTGGAAAATTGGGAGGGGGGATTGTATGCTGCAAGGGTGATATATAGTCATAATAACATTCCTTTCTCAGAGAGTCAAGGACATCTTGCCCTGTACCTGGAAGGCTGGACCTGGGAGGCACCATCAGTTGAGATGGTGCCTTGATTGGACCATGTGATGGACATGTGGGTGCAGGGGAAGGGACTTGGACTTTCTTCTGGGTGGGGAAAACCTGGAAGCTTTCAGATTCGGGTTTCCCCAGATGTACCAATATCACATCTCTAATAAAATGGAACTTTGAGGAAACTCAAGCCTCAGAAGTTTATTTTGTTGGGGGTGTTACTTGGAACCCTGACAATAATATGATGTTAAAGGCTGGTTTTTGTGATAGATACAATTTTAATTGGCTTCCCTCTCATTTAACTTTATTAGTATACTGTAGCATCTTCCAATTTTTCAGTACTTATTCTGCCAAGAGAATTCAAATACAGCAAAATAGATTTTAACTGGAGTTAACGCTATCTCAAGATTCTAAGGGCAGAGAAATACAAAGTCTTACTAGTCAACTTACTAGTCAACTTACTTACAAAGTCAACCCTGAAGCAAACCTGGCTGAAGCCATCTTGTGCTGCCTTGTAGTTGCCACAAACTCTGAAAATTTGTGAAAGGGAAGGGAGGAGGAAGTAGATAGACTGGCTAACAGTCAAAACAAAACGTTTTCTTGTGGGAATCAAGGTCATCCCAACAGGTGGCAGTTGAAGGAGGAGAGGAGTGACCAAGCAGCCTGCCAGCTACTTTTAAAACCGCAAGAACTTTCAGAGTTGGTTTTCACTAGCTGTGGTGATATGATATATCCAGTAAACATGATGTTGTGTCCCACTCCTCCTCTGATGGCCGGGTCTGGGAAGTCTGTATCAAGCGTGGCCACGAAGCCTCTACAACTTTGCCAAATTCCTGTCAGAGTTCTCAGGGCAGGCAGGAATCCAAGGTGTGACTTCAGCAACCAGATGAGACTTTGCCTGACTCAAGAAATGCCAAAAAGCAGACCCTTTATATAGGCCATGGGGTGTGGCTCCATGACTCAGCACTTATCCAGGCCTGCCCCTCACTTCCTTTTGCTGACATCGCCTCTCCATTCTCCGGAAGCAGGGATCTGTCCACTTTTCATCCTCCTGCTCAGCTGCCGGCAATTCTAGCTCGTAGCTGGCTTCGTGCTCACACGCTGTAGGGAGGTTTGTTTGCTCAGTCTGTCTGGGCATGGTGCCAGGGCTGGGGACTGGAGGCATGCCAGGCCATTCTTCTTCACTATCAGTCTCTGGCTCAGATAGCAGGAGATGGGAGGGGCCCGGCTGAGGAGAGGAGGGCGGGCGAGGCACAACACATGATCTTTGAGGAATCTACCTGCCTTGGAGTTCTGCTTTTGGCGGATGCATTACTCAAAACGCTTACACTTACATTATGTGAACTGATCTACTTGTTCCACCACCACATATGTAGATCCACACATAGAGAAGCAAGTTAACCAATAAGGATAGTTAATTTAAACCACACAAAGCTACCACTTATTCATAATATGAAGAACCCACTCTGTTTTCTTTTGTACTTGTTTGAAGAAAAACAACTCCGAAACTCCTAATCTCCTCACCACAAAGCAGTGTTTAAGCAAATATCCAGAACGTAGATCATTTATGAAGAATGTAGGAACATAAAAGATAAGTCATAAAGGAAAACAATGGAGTAACATTAAGTATGCAAATGGCAGCTTTAATTCTAATTAAATCTTATCAGGAGTGAAGCTTAACATGCTAACATCGTAAACCAAAATGTTGAAAATATAACCGAGCCGGCTTTTCTTAATGCTACCTCCCCACTTATACCCCCAACCCTGGTGTTTTTTTTTTCTTTTTTAAAGGAGGTATTTTGGAGTCTTATTTAAATTCTTCCTCTTCCAAAAACATTAAAAAATATATAGCATTAGGCTCTTCCATATGCATGCCAAATAAAGCCTATTTGTTGTGCCTCGCCCGCCCTCCTCTCCGCAGCTGGGTTCCTCCCATCTCCTGCTATCTGAGCCAGAGACTGATAGTGAAGAAGAATGGCCTGGCATGCCTCCAGCCCCCAGCCCTGGCACCATGCCCGGACAGACTGAGCAAACAAACCTTTCTCCTACAGCATGTGAGCACGAGGCCGGCCACGAGCTGGAATTGCCGGCAGCTGAGCAGGAGGACGAAAGGTGGGCAGATCCCCGCTTCCGGAGAATGGAGAGGCGACGTCAGCAAAAGGAAGGGAGGGGCAGGCCTGGATAAGTGCTGAGTCATGGAGCCACACCCCATGGCCTATATAAAGGATCTGCTTTTTGGCATTCCTTGAGTCAGGCAAAGTCTCATCTGGTTGCTGAAGTCACACCTTGGATTCCTGCCTGCCTGAGAACTCTGACAGGAATTTGGCAAAGCTGCAGAGGCTTCGTGGCCACGCTTGATACAGACTTCCCAGACCCGGCCATCAGAGGAGGAGTGGGACATGACACTATTAGAAATCAAACACATCATCATCCGTGGAATGTTAAGAGGTGCAGGGGCCACGGGGTAGATTAATTGTTTCCTCATAAGGATTAAAGGAATTAATATATTCTACTTGTGACGAAAAATGTGCCACAGGAACATCGCGGACAATGAAGTGGGAAGGCAGAAAAGATAACCTTCTGCTGGAACTACCATCAAGGCCAAATGATGATATATGCATGCTCTTTTTTTTTTTCTTTTTAAAGGAGGTATTTTGGAGTCTTATTTAAATTCTTCCTCTTCCAAAAACATTAAAAAATATATAGCATTAGGCTCTTCCATATGCATGCCAAATAAAGCCTATTTGTTGTGCCTCGCCCGCCCTCCTCTCCGCAGCTGGGTTCCTCCCATCTCCTGCTATCTGAGCCAGAGACTGATAGTGAAGAAGAATGGCCTGGCATGCCTCCAGCCCCCAGCCCTGGCACCATGCCCGGACAGACTGAGCAAACAAACCTTTCTCCTACAGCATGTGAGCACGAGGCCGGCCACGAGCTGGAATTGCCGGCAGCTGAGCAGGAGGACGAAAGGTGGGCAGATCCCCGCTTCCGGAGAATGGAGAGGCGACGTCAGCAAAAGGAAGGGAGGGGCAGGCCTGGATAAGTGCTGAGTCATGGAGCCACACCCCATGGCCTATATAAAGGATCTGCTTTTTGGCATTCCTTGAGTCAGGCAAAGTCTCATCTGGTTGCTGAAGTCACACCTTGGATTCCTGCCTGCCTGAGAACTCTGACAGGAATTTGGCAAAGCTGCAGAGGCTTCGTGGCCACGCTTGATACAGACTTCCCAGACCCGGCCATCAGAGGAGGAGTGGGACATGACACTATTAGAAATCAAACACATCATCATCCGTGGAATGTTAAGAGGTGCAGGGGCCACGGGGTAGATTAATTGTTTCCTCATAAGGATTAAAGGAATTAATATATTCTACTTGTGACGAAAAATGTGCCACAGGAACATCGCGGACAATGAAGTGGGAAGGCAGAAAAGATAACCTTCTGCTGGAACTACCATCAAGGCCAAATGATGATATATGCATGCTCTTTTTTTTTAAAGGAGGTATTTTGGAGTCTTATTTAAATTCTTCCTCTTCCAAAAACATTAAAAAATATATAGCATTAGGCTCTTCCATATGCATGCCAAATAAAGCCTATTTGTTGTGCCTCGCCCGCCCTCCTCTCCGCAGCTGGGTTCCTCCCATCTCCTGCTATCTGAGCCAGAGACTGATAGTGAAGAAGAATGGCCTGGCATGCCTCCAGCCCCCAGCCCTGGCACCATGCCCGGACAGACTGAGCAAACAAACCTTTCTCCTACAGCATGTGAGCACGAGGCCGGCCACGAGCTGGAATTGCCGGCAGCTGAGCAGGAGGACGAAAGGTGGGCAGATCCCCGCTTCCGGAGAATGGAGGCGGCGTCAGCAAAGGAAGGGAGGGGCAGGCCTGGATAAGTGCTGAGTCATGGAGCCACACCCCATGGCCTATATAAAGGATCTGCTTTTTGGCATTCCTTGAGTCAGGCAAAGTCTCATCTGGTTGCTGAAGTCACACCTTGGATTCCTGCCTGCCTGAGAACTCTGACAGGAATTTGGCAAAGCTGCAGAGGCTTCGTGGCCACGCTTGATACAGACTTCCCAGACCCGGCCATCAGAGGAGGAGTGGGACATGACACTATTAGAAATCAAACACATCATCATCCGTGGAATGTTAAGAGGTGCAGGGGCCACGGGGTAGATTAATTGTTTCCTCATAAGGATTAAAGGAATTAATATATTCTACTTGTGACGAAAAATGTGCCACAGGAACATCGCGGACAATGAAGTGGGAAGGCAGAAAAGATAACCTTCTGCTGGAACTACCATCAAGGCCAAATGATGATATATGCATGCTCTTTTTTTTTTTTAATTTGAATTTATATCCCGCCCTTCTCCGAAGACTCAGGGCGGCTTACATTGTGTTAAGCAATAGTCTTCATCCATTTGTATATTATATACAAAGTCAACTTTTATTACTCCCAACAATCTGGGTCCTCATTTTACCTACCTTATAAAGGATGGAAGGCTGAGTCAACCTTGGGCCTCGTGGGACTTGAACTTGCAGTAATTGCAAGCAACTGTGTTAGTAACAGACTGCATTAGTCTGTTGAGCCACCAGAGGCCCCACTTATGCAAAGTCAACTTCGAAAGGACCTCAAGAAGGACTCAGGAGGCCCATCTAGTTCCGTGATTTAAGGCACCTGCCCACATCCAGAAGTCTTTGTATTTCCCTAGTAGGAAATCGGTGCTCAGTCTGCAGAACCCCTGGTGTTCCTTAAAAGTTCATAGAATTCACCCCATGAGTCCAAACCTGGATCATACATGATATCATAATATAGTTTGGAGTTTACTGGAACCCAAACCATTCTGGATTGTCAAAAATAGTTTTCTTGGTTTAATAGAATACACAAAGCGATTATTCAATCGTGACTTATTCAGCATGCTACTGTATAAGCAAACCATAAACTATAAGCTGCCCACCTTATAGGGGAGATAAGTAGCATAAAGCTAGCTACCTAGCTGGAGAGAGTGGGGGGGAGAGGGAGAGGGTACTTTATGGACAATCTGGTTAACAATTGCTATCAACCTGTCTTCCATTGAGGACCTGTATACTCCACAAGTCAAAAAGAGGGCTGTGAAAATATCTGCAGATGCCTTACATCCTGGACATAAACTGTTTCAATTCCTACCCTCAAAACGACGCTATACAGCACTGCACACCAGAACAACTAGACACAAGAACAGTTTTTCCCCAAATGCCATCACTCTGCTAAATAAATAATTCCCTCAACACTGTCAAACTATTTACTAAGTCTGCACTACTATTAATCTTCTCATTGTTCCCATCTTCCATCTCCTTCCACAAATGACTGTATTACTGTAACCTTGTTGCTCGTATCCTTACGATTTATACTGATTTTGTTTCCTGATTGCTTATTGTAACCTATGACTATCATTAAGTGTTGTACCTCATGATTCTTGATGAAGAATCAAGATTAATTTTTTCTTTTATGTACACTGAGAGCATATGCACCAAGACAAATTCCTTGGGCATCCAATCACACTTGGCCAATAAATTCTACTCTACTATATTCTACTGTACTCTACTGTACTCTGCTCTGCTCTGCTCTGCTCTGCTCTACTCTATTCTATTCTTAATTGGTAGGATTTACATGTCAGATGCTAGAGGTAAGGAGTCAGGATAGAATTAAAAATACAAGTTTATCTCATGCTACTTATATATAAGAATCTGAATTACTAACAATGAAGGTGAATGGTAAGAGTCAATGGAATTCATGTAGGGTAGACTTAGTGGAGGCATAGAGATTCCAAACTGATGATGCATTTGACCTCACCCTTTGGGTCAGTTTGGTTATCTCCTACAGCACAAGCCTCATTTCCAGCAATCTTGTTAAGGATTCCTAACAAGAAGGGTTTTGCATAGCCCTTCTAAAATGGCTTTCTCTCTCACTGTCCCATTCTCCCACTTCCCTTATTTCTAGATATGCATCAAGAACTGGAGAAGAATGGAAAAATGGATCAGCTGGACATTGATAGCACTTCACATTTTGCTGACCTGTGTTGGCTCTGGGTCAAGACTGAGACAAGGTGTGGCCCATGAGGGCCACAGCTATTCAATTATTGACATCTCTGGATGTGAATGATAAAGGGAAAATAAAGATGATACAGTTACACCGCCTCAAAATCTTGCTGTAGCACATTACAGCAGTTTTAATGAGATGCTTTAAAATTCGGTAAAGCAATCCATTAGGGACCATTGCATTTGCTTTGACTAAATGCATCCATGCCACAGAAGGGGCAGGGCATCAATCTGATGACTAAGCATAAGCAGATGTGATCGTCTAGGAAGACTGTTGGATACACAACCCAATTACTGGCCAGTAATTCACAGCAGCATCAGAATAAAAGCAATACTCAACAATATACATTAGATTCAAGAAATAGGGACGGCCTCACACATGTACACAATCCAGTTAAATTGCAATCATCTGATTTCCATAATCTACCAGCCTGGTGGAGAGAGAGAGAGAAAGAGAGAGAGAGAGAGAGAGAGAGAGTATTGTACAACATCACACCTAACAATAATTATTGCATTCTGTATGTGTTGTGGCCTGTTGGCTGCCTTATATTTAATAAGTTTTTTAATTATTGTTTTATTGTGCACTTTTTACTGTTTTATCTGAGTTAGAACCGCCCTTCGGGAGAAGGGCGGTATAAAATTTAATTAATCATCATCATCATCATCATCATCATCATCATCCCTCCAGCAGCCGAATCAGAGGAGGAGGAGGTATGGGAGTCAGGGTCAGCATCAAGGCAACCTAAGAACTCCCAGTGGAAAAAGGGAATGGAGCTAGCAGAGAGAGAGAGATTGAGGCAGTGCCTGGGCCATCTGTCAACCCTCAGATTGAGGATAAACAGCCCCAGGTCTGGAGGCTGATGAGGAAGAGGAGGAACAACTGGGTCCAGTGCCTGATGCACGGATGCGCAGAAGGCAGAGGAGAGGAGAGGGTACTTTATGGACAATCTGGTTAACAATTGCTATCAACCTGTCTTCCATTGAGGACCTGTATACTCCACAAGTCAAAAAGAGGGCTGTGAAAATATCTGCAGATGCCTTACATCCTGGACATAAACTGTTTCAATTCCTACCCTCAAAACGACGCTATACAGCACTGCACACCAGAACAACTAGACACAAGAACAGTTTTTCCCCAAATGCCATCACTCTGCTAAATAAATAATTCCCTCAACACTGTCAAACTATTTACTAAGTCTGCACTACTATTAATCTTCTCATTGTTCCCATCTTCCATCTCCTTCCACAAATGACTGTATTACTGTAACCTTGTTGCTCGTATCCTTACGATTTATACTGATTTTGTTTCCTGATTGCTTATTGTAACCTATGACTATCATTAAGTGTTGTACCTCATGATTCTTGATGAAGAATCAAGATTAATTTTTTCTTTTATGTACACTGAGAGCATATGCACCAAGACAAATTCCTTGGGCATCCAATCACACTTGGCCAATAAATTCTACTCTACTATATTCTACTGTACTCTACTGTACTCTGCTCTGCTCTGCTCTGCTCTGCTCTACTCTATTCTATTCTTAATTGGTAGGGATTTACATGTCAGATGCTAGAGGTAAGGAGTCAGGATAGAATTAAAAATACAAGTTTATCTCATGCTACTTATATATAAGAATCTGAATTACTAACAATGAAGGTGAATGGTAAGAGTCAATGGAATTCATGTAGGGTAGACTTAGTGGAGGCATAGAGATTCCAAACTGATGATGCATTTGACCTCACCCTTTGGGTCAGTTTGGTTATCTCCTACAGCACAAGCCTCATTTCCAGCAATCTTGTTAAGGATTCCTAACAAGAAGGGTTTTGCATAGCCCTTCTAAAATGGCTTTCTCTCTCACTGTCCCATTCTCCCACTTCCCTTATTTCTAGATATGCATCAAGAACTGGAGAAGAATGGAAAAATGGATCAGCTGGACATTGATAGCACTTCACATTTTGCTGACCTGTGTTGGCTCTGGGTCAAGACTGAGACAAGGTGTGGCCCATGAGGCCACAGCTATTCAATTATTGACATCTCTGGATGTGAATGATAAAGGGAAAATAAAGATGATACAGTTACACCGCCTCAAAATCTTGCTGTAGCACATTACAGCAGTTTTAATGAGATGCTTTAAAATTCGGTAAAGCAATCCATTAGGGACCATTGCATTTGCTTTGACTAAATGCATCCATGCCACAGAAGGGGCAGGGCATCAATCTGATGACTAAGCATAAGCAGATGTGATCGTCTAGGAAGACTGTTGGATACACAACCCAATTACTGGCCAGTAATTCACAGCAGCATCAGAATAAAAGCAATACTCAACAATATACATTAGATTCAAGAAATAGGGACGGCCTCACACATGTACACAATCCAGTTAAATTGCAATCATCTGATTTCCATAATCTACCAGCCTGGTGGAGAGAGAGAGAGAAAGAGAGAGAGAGAGAGAGAGAGAGAGTATTGTACAACATCACACCTAACAATAATTATTGCATTCTGTATGTGTTGTGGCCTGTTGGCTGCCTTATATTTAATAAGTTTTTTAATTATTGTTTTATTGTGCACTTTTTACTGTTTTATCTGGCTGTGAACCGCCCTTCGGGAGAAGGGCGGTATAAAAATTTAATTAATCATCATCATCATCATCATCATCATCATCATCATCCCTCCAGCAGCCGAATCAGAGGAGGAGGAGGTATGGGAGTCAGGGTCAGCATCAAGGCAACCTAAGAACTCCCAGTGGAAAAAGGGAATGGAGCTAGCAGAGAGAGAGAGATTGAGGCAGTGCCTGGGCCATCTGTCAACCCTCAGATTGAGGATAAACAGCCCCAGGTCTGGAGGCTGATGAGGAAGAGGAGGAACAACTGGGTCCAGTGCCTGATGCACGGATGCGCAGAAGGCAGAGGAGAGGAGAGCAGTGGAAATCCATGGGCCAGTCCTCAGGAAGGAAGAGCCGCTGCTGCTAGCAAAGCCCCATCCTAGCTCTGGGGATTAAATGGCAGGGGACAGAGATGAATAGATGTGGCAGACAACTGTTCATCTTCTGGATGGACGGACTTGTCAGCCTGCATTGAGAGAGAAACTTTTTGCTGGGACTGTTGGCTCTCCTAATAAAGAAATCTTAGTGTTAACTTCAGAGGGTTTGTCATGTTTGGGGAGCTGGGTCAGAACAGTACATCTACGATCGCACAATATGCTAAGCCATAAGGTGGTTACTTTATTTGGACTTTGCATATTGTGTGATCTCAGTGACTGCAGTTTGTAAGTGATTTATAGACAACTTATCTTGTTGTGCGAACCCAGTTAGTAACACGACGTATGAACCCAGTGGGAGTCCAAAAGCAGAGACCAGGTCAGAAAGTTCTAACCAAGAGGAGTTCCAGATACGAGATCAAGCTAGTACCACTGTACAATCACTGTGTGATCAGAAACTGGTAATAAAAGGTTGCCTGAATCCACATGTCATACTAAACCATGGATTACTTGATTTATTTAAGATGAGTTATTAATCTAGTGGGTGCAAACAATTATCTCTTTCTTCATGAGAAGAAAGGAGAACCTTTCTTCTCATGAAGGAGTTCTGTTCATGAATAAGCCCTTATTCCTGAAAATACTCCACTCATCACATCTCCCTGGACTTGAAACAAACAATAGTTGTCTTCTGTGGTGGGATTCAAATAATTTGACAACCAGTTCTCTGCCCTAATGACCAGCTGGGTAGGCATGGCTCGGTGGTCATGTGACTGTGTGGGCGTGGCCAACTCAACATCACTCATGTCGATGGGCGCTTTGCCTTAGCTATTACAATGTAATAAGGGTTAACCAGGGAGGCAGTTTCTGTAAGCAGGGCAATAAAGATTAGGCTAGAAACACCACCAGAATGTTTCCTTCCTGCCTTCCTTACAGGATTAGCCCTGTAAAGTGGGGGGGAAAAAACACAAAATAAGATTTCTTCTAACAACCAGTTCTCCGAACTGCTTAGAAAGTTAACAACCAGTTCTCCTGAATAGGTGCGAACTGTCTAAATCCCACCACTGCTTGTCTTTCTTTTTCACTTGGCTGATGTTGTGGTCCACCAGCAGCCTGCAGAGCTGGCAGCAGAGTCAGATAGCGATAAGGCTGAGGAAGAACATGGGCCAGTCCTAGAGGCTGGGGAAGGCCCAGATGAGGACTCTGCATCTGAGGCAGAGATGGGGCCAGGGCCATCTGAGAGTGATGTGTGGACTCCGGAGCCTCCAGAGGCTGACAGTAGTGAGGCAGAGGAACAGGAGAAGCCTGGTTCCTAATGCATGCATGAGAAGAGCTGCCAGAAGGCAAGAGCAGCTAAAGCAAAGAGGACGACTTGGGAGTAGGGCCAAGAGATGATTGGCCCCTCCCATAAGGCTTAAAAGACCAGCAACGGCGTTTGGGCTCTTTGTCAAAAAACAGTGTTGATAGCCTTCTCCTTGTCTTGCTGCATTTATTTTTTGTCGGTGTCTTCTGCTTTTGAACTTTTGCCAAGAAAAGCCTTTGGCAGTTTGCCTAATTAGACCAAGGTTGGTGATAAGTCTGAAGAATTGTATTATAAAGAATTTGTTTTGATTTAGTTTGGACTATGCTGAGAATGAGTTAATTCTCAGCTGTTCTAATAAAGTCTGTTTGTTTTTGAATTGATTGCATTTATTACTACCTACTTGGGCCGGGTCACAACAGCTGAGTGAAAACCACTGGTCTGAGGGGTTCTCTCCTTTCCTGGATCCAAAGCTTGGGTGTGAACTGCTCCATCAAAATATCTACGCATTTACTCATGCAAATTCCTCCAGAAGAAGGACAAAATGATGGGGAAAAAAAATACGAGCTCCACATAACTTCAGATTATATGCATATATCTCTGTATCTAGTTGTAAGTGAAAAATGGTGAAAATCTTTGCAGAACCGTAGGCGTTCCAGGCAGAAAGAAAGCCGTTAGATACGAATGGAATGTCCATGAATGGAGCAACCAGCCCTACAAAGAAAGGTTCACCAAATGAATATCCCGCGCTTCCTTAGAGCCTAATTAATATTAAACCCTCCCGGTTTCCTTGCATAATCTCTTTTCTTCTTCAAATCTATACCTGCCAAGATTCGCTTGTATCTTTTTAATAGCTGATGTCAGAGAAAGTAACACGCAGAAAATCCCTACCTCAGGACTATAATTTTAAACACAATGAGACTTGCAACAACTTGTCGCGGTGACATGTGGCAAATTATTCCGCGGGGACCTCTAAAGTGCCTCCATCAACGCAGCGGCACTTTGGATTGCAGAAACAAAGACTTTCAGATGAAGGATCACAATTCAATTCAATTAATTCCCCAGCAGTACAGCTGTTGCCACCCGCCCTGAATCCACATCCAAGGTTTTCCTTCCCATCCAATGAACAATATATATTTTTAAAAAAAGAGAGAGAGAGAAAGAAAGAGAACTCGGCAACTCTCTCTGAAAATACTGTAGGTTCATTTCCCTTTGGAAAGATTACAATTGTCACATCAAGCATTCCGCCTGAATCAAACCTACACCTTGGTAGTAGGAAGCAAGCTCCAGACAAAATACACAGAAGGAAGATTACTCTGTCCTGGCTTTAATCGTTTGCCAACTGGTTTGACTTATTCTAATTACAGCCTTTATGTTAAGAAAAGCCATTTTTATGTTACTGAGAAGCGGTGGCAAATACGAAGGATTTCTTTTTTTTTTTTTTTTTTTGCTGAATTTCTATTCCCATGCTGATTATGGAAATGGAAGACTGTAGCTTTCATCTAATTAGAAAAACACACCCTACGGAAAAGCAGCAACCATTTCTTAACATTAATAACACAGCGGAGGTGCCTTTTCACCGCACCTTTACATAATTCGCTGTGTGTGTGTGTACACACACACATATATATACTAGCTGAATACCCATGCTCCACTACGAAACTATGTGATCGAGCTTGATAAATCAACACTTACAGCTTGAAAATTAGTGAGTAGTTAGATTGGCCTCTCCTCTCCCCTTCTCTCCCTCAGCCTTGCCCCACAGAAGCCTCTCCTGTCCTATCCCCTTCTCTCCCTCAGGTGTATCCCACAGAATCCTCCCCTATCCTATCCCTTCTGTCCTTCAGTTTGCCCCACAGAAGCCTCCCCTATCCTACCCCTTCTGTCCCTCTGGCTTGCCCCACAGAATTCTTCCTTATCCTATCCTATCCTATCCTATCCTATCCTATCCTATCCTATCCTATCCTATCCTCTTCCTCAGCCTTGCCCCACAGAATCCTCTCCTGTCCTATCCCCTTCTCTCCCTCAGGCATATCCCACAGAATCCTCCCCTATCCTATCCCCTTCTGTCCCTCTGGCTTGCCCCACAGAATTCTTCCCTATCCTATCCTATCCTATCCTATCCTATCCTATCCTATCCTATCCTATCCTATCCTATCCTATCCTATCCTATCCTATCCTATCCTATCCTATCCTATCCTCTTCTTCAGCCTTGCCCCACATAATCCTCCCCTATCCTATCCCTTTTTCTCCTTTAGGCTTGCCCCACAGAAGCCTCCCCTATCCTATCCCCTTCTGTCCCTCAGGCTTGCCCCAGAGAAACCTCTCCTATCCTGTCCCCTTCTCTCCAGAGTTATTTTCAGGTTGGGAGGGGGAGTAGAAAGTCTAACTAATTAGCTTCAGAGCATGCTATAATAATATAGGAAATACTAATGCTCCGATGGTCATTTCGAAAAATCCTTTTTTAGGGATAGGCTCCAGTGACGTCACCCTCCTGCTGGGTGCTCAAACAGAGCACTCCGTGTTAGAAGATTGTAAAAGTCAGTGAAACAGAAAATAAATCACTGTTCACTGAGCTTAGCATAATCTCTGGGTGAAAGAGATTATCAGAATTGTGGAAGAGTGGCAGGTCTGACAGGGGGTTTGCTCTTAAGAGCGAATTTTCCTGGATTTATGACCCCACCGAATTCCACTCCTTCCAACTTCAGCACGCCCCTGTTTTTATCAGGGAAAAGGAGAGGAATGTTGCTTCTGCTCTAGAGAACTTATTAAATTGATTGATATTCCAAGCAGACGGGAATTTCACAAGCGTTCGAACTTTGATGTAGAATCAGCACGGCAAGTACCGACTCCCTTTTTGAAATTTGAAACCTTTCTTTGTCTTTGATTAATTGACTTTTAAAATGGCGTCTAAAAGTGAAAGTAAAATTTTTAGTACGATGAAGCAGCGTTACTTGTGGATTGTTACAAACGGAGTTTTTATACTGAAAGGAGGGAAGGAGAGTTATTAAGTTTGAATTCCTGATTCTTTTGAAGACAGAATGGCAGCTAAACCTTTAAAGCCTTCTGGAAGAAGGGATCTGAACCAAGTCTTGAGGAAATATTGAAAGAACAATTAAAACTTTCTGAAGATAGGCAAAAGAGATGATGGAGAATTTTAATGCAAAAATAAGAGAAGATATTCTTATGGCAGTTCAAGGACTGAGTAAAAAATTGAAGGATTGGAAGTGGAAATGCAACAGATCTCTCAGTCAAATAAGTATTTAGAAGATGAAATGAAAGGTGTTCAGAAAAAAGTGGATCAAAATGAAGATCAGGTTGTGATATTACAATATAAACTTATGGAAGGAGCTCTTAGAATTCGTGGTATGCGAGAAGAGCGTGAGAAGACTTAAGAAAAATTATATCAGAAGCATTGGCTGAATTTATTGAAGCGGACCCCAAGAGGTAGCTTACCAAATTGATAAAATATATAGAGTTAATTCTTGGATTGCAAGACAGAGAAAGCTTCCTCGGGACATTGTGGTTTATTTTGTGAAAAGGACTATGAGAAATCAAATTCTGCAAGTTTCATATCAGACAACTTTAAAAATTGGAGAACAGGAGTTGAAGGTGTTGAAAGAGATTCCTTCAAAGATGATAAGAGACAGGAAGAATTTGCTTTTTACACAAGAACTTAAAAAACATCAGATTCAATTCAGATGGGAGGTGCCAGTTGGACTGACACTATTCTATCAAGGAAGGAGATATAGAATTGACACTGTTTTAAAGGCAAAGGATTTTCTTTCTACAGTTTTGAAAGTCGAAATAGAAGTGATAGAAAAACTTCAAGAGACTCAAGAAGGCGTGGTGACCCAAGAGCCTTTATTGCTGCCAGTATTAGAGGAACCACAAGAGCAAAGGGTGACAAGAGGAGCCCTTAAGCGTAAAGAAGAGCAACAGTCTCAAAGTAAAAGTCAGGATCCCATTATGGAAGCTGTGGGAGGAGCTAGACGGAAGATACCGGAGGAGGAGCTTCCGTTGTCTGCTTCAAAGCTTCAGGAGGCCAGTAATGGCAAATAGAATCTTGTCATGGAATGTTAATGGCTTGAATTCAGCTCAGAAAAGAAGGAAAATATTTCACTACTTGAAACAATTAAAAATGATGTGATTTGTTTGCAAGAGACACATATAAAATTATCAGACCAAAAATATTTAATTAATTCAAAATTGGGTAACCATTTTGTTGCATCAGCTTTGGAAAAGAAGCATGGAATTGTTGTATATATCAGGAAGGATATACCAGCTAAGCTAATTGAGGCAGATATTCAAGGAAGATTTATTGCTATTGAACTGGTGATAGATGCAAAAGACTTTGTTGATAGGTATTTATGCACCTAATCAGCAACAAGAAAAGTTTTACAAAATGTTACATGAGAGGTTGACCCTCTGGGATTATAGTTCGTTTATTTTATTAGGAGACTGGAATGGAGTAATTGATACAAGAAGGATAAGAGAACTCCTCCAAGAAGATACCTATACATGCAAAATTACCAAAATCCTTTTTGAAATGATGGAAGACTTTGAGTTTAGAGATATATGGAGGTTACGGAATCCAGATGAGAGAGATTTTACTTTTTTTTCTGATAGGCATCAATCTTTTTCACGCATTGATTTTATTTTAATTTCTAATGACTTGCTTTCTAGGGTGGAGAAAACGAAGATATTTTCGAGGTGTTTAACTGACCATAGCCCAGTATGGATGGAATTATTACAAGGGAAAAAAGGTGGTAGAACATGGAGGTTGAATGAAAATCTGTTTAGATATGAGGATAATGTAACTTATTGTAAGAAACAGTTAAAAGAATTTTTTGATTTTAATATGTACAAAGGGACACCTATAGGAACTGTGTGGGAGGCGAGCAAAGCGTTTATTAGAGGATATTGATTTATTTGGACAACAGGCAAAGGAATAATAAACAAAAGCAGCGTAGATATTTGGAAGAAGAAATTCAAAGGAAGCAACAGTTATTAATTCAAAACCCACAAGATCATAAACTTAAAGAGGCTATAAAAATATTACAGAGTCAATTTAATATGTTAATGGCAGACCAGGTGGCAACGAATATACAATATGCTAAACATAATACCTTTTGTAATGCAAATAAACCTGGGAGATGGTTGGCATATAATTTAAGGAAGAAACAGAAAGCACGTGTCATACAAAAATAGAATATAAAGGTAAAGAGACATATCAACAGGATAAAATTAAAAGGCATTCTCAGAATTTTATACTGCACTATATGCAAAAGACAAAATATTGGATAGGGACATTTATGATTATTTGAAAGATTATAAGGTGAATATTCTAACATTAGAACAGAGGAGGAGCTGAACCGGCCGATAGCTACTGGAGAAATAGTGGAGGCAATTAAACAATTAAAATGGGAAAACCCTGGTACAGATGGTCTTACAGCAACTTATTATAAAAACACAGGATGAAATATTAGGCCCACTTAAAGAATTATTTAATCAGATACAATTAGGAGTGGGAATACCCCGTCATGGAAAACATCTTTTATTTCACTGATACCAAAGAGGAGCAAGACTGCTCTAAACCTGGTAACTATAGGCCGATTTCACTTTTAAATAATGATTATAAGATTTTTGTAAAAATAATAGCAAATAGATTAATGTTAGTTTTACAACAAAGAATTCATACTGATCAATCTGGTTTTATAAAAGGGAGGCAGATGAGGAATAATGTTAGACAGATTATTAATATATTGGAATATTTGGAAAAGAAGAATACTTCAGCGGCACTTATTTTTTTGGATGCAGAGAAAGCCTTTGATCGATTGCATTGGGATTTTTTATTTAAATTAATAGAGAAAATGCAATTTGGAGACTGTTTTATTAGAATAATTAAAGCGATTTATGGAGAGCAAACAGCACAGATTATAGTAAATGGTAGTTTGACAGAAGTTATTAAGATTGCGAAAGGAACAAGACAGGGATGTCCCTTATCACCATTATTGTTTGTTTTGACTCTGGAACCATTATTAGATAAAATACGAGAATTAATGAAAATAGAGGAATTAAGATTAGACAATATGAGTACAAAGTTAGAGCTTTTGCAGATGATGTAGTGGTTACGTTAATGAATCCTATAAATTCAAGTAGATTTTTGTTGGAAGTAATTGATAAATATGGAAAGGTATCAGGATTTAAAATAAATCAGAAAAAAACAAAAGTGATAATTAAAAATATGTCTATACAACAGAAACAAAAACTAGAGGAAATGACAGGATTTGAGGTAGTAAAAAAGGTTAAATATTTAGGGGTCTATATTAGCTCATCGAACAAGAAACTTTATAAGAATAATTATGACTTGCTATGGCAAAAAGTTCAGAATGATATGAATGGCTGGAAGAAATTGCAGTTATCCCTATTGGGAAGGATTGCGGCTATTAAAATGAATGTGTTACCTAGATTTTTGTTTCTGTTCCAGATGATACCTATAATTAAAAAGGATAAAAATTTGGAAGATTGGCAGAGTGGGATTAATAAATTTATATGGCAGGGTAAAAGGCGAGGTTAAAATGAAAATAATACAGGATTCACGGGAAAGAGGTGGTTTAAGAATGCCTAATTTTAAACTATATTATGAAGCAGTAACCCTTTCAGTAATAAGTGACTGGTTTAACTTAACAGAGGAAAGAATTTTGAATATAGAAGGTTATGACTTGTTATATGGATGGCATGCGTACTTATTTTATGGAAAAAAGTGGATAGGGCTTTTAAGAATCATGTGTTGAGAAGTGCTCTTTTGGTCTGGAATAAATATTCCTATAAATTAGATTATAAGATTCCTATATGGGCGAGCCCTAGACATGCAATAGAGAATATAAATATAGAACAGAAACAGGAAATGATTACATATAAAGAACTTTTGTATGCTGAAGGAGGTAGATTGCAATTAAAATCATTACAGGTATTAAATGAAGAAGGAGGAATTATACTTGGTTTCAATATGGGCAAATAAGTGCTAGATGGAAAGAAGATCAAAAATTGGTATAATGCAAAGGAGGAAAATTTAATAAAGCAAATTAGAAATCAGACCCAGGAGCATATAAAGAGATTGTATAATGTGTTGCTTGAAATAGATTCGGAAAAGGATTTGGTAAAGGATTGTATGATAAAATGGGCACAGAATATTCAGGAACCAATAATGTTGGAAACATGGGAGAAAATTTGGGTTAGAAATGTTAAGTTTACACAAGCACAGAATTTAAGGAAAATTTTTATAAGATGTTTTATAGATGGCATTTAGATCCCAAAAAATTATCATGTATGTATCCTAATATCCAAGCGAAATGTTGGAGGTGTGATTGTGATGATGCTACATATTTTCATATTTGGTGGACTTGCAAGAAAATTAAGGTCTTTTGGATAAGAATTTGGTGGATTATTCAAAATGTACTGAAGAAGAAGATAAAGTTCCTGCCACAATTTTTCCTTTTGGGAATTATAATGGATTGTACAGGGATTGAGACTAAACTGATTTTGAACTTAATAACAGCAGCAAGACTGTTGATTGGACAATACTGGAAGAAAGAAGAGATACCTACAATAGAAGAATGGATATTGAAAGTTATTAACTTGGCTGAGATGGCTAAAATCTCAGCGTCTTTAAAAGACAATACGCAGGAAAGATATTTAATTGAATGGAAAAATGGATTGATTATCTACAAAACAGATATCAGATTAAGAAATATCAGATTGCCTTTGAATAATTAGAAAGTTATTTTATGTAATGGGGAGGGGGTTGGGAGACGAAAAGCTTTGGATGTGGTTATTTGGATTGGACTTTACCTTGTGATTGACCCGGGAAGCCGGGGGTGGGGGAGGGAGGGGGGTGTTTTGTTTTGTCTTTTTTTTTGGGAGGGAGGGGGAAAAAAGGGGGAAAATGTTTTTGTTTTTTTTAAAACTCTTTCAATAAAAAGAAAAATCCTTTTTTAGTGAGCACCTAGAAGCCAAGAGGAACAGACGTGGCAAATTTCAAGTTTGTAGGCTTTACTGTTCTGGAGATTTTGTGATTATGGCATGAGTGGTTTTCGCAGATAGATAGATAGATAGATAGATAGATAGATAGATAGATAGATAGATAGATAGATAGATAGATAGATAGATATAGATAGATATAGAGATATAGATATACCCTGTTTCCCTGAAAATAAGACATCCCCTGATAATCAGCCCAATCCAGCTTTTGAGCGCATGAGCTAAAATAACACATAAGCCCTCCTCACAAATATTTAAATGTATGAGCAGCTTTTCCCTGCCATTTCCTCTGGTTAGGGTTAGGGAGACAGAGCTGGAAACCAGGTAAGACGGCAAGAAGAGCCCCATCTGGCTCCATGCACCCCAAAATAATAAGACCTCCCCAAAAATAAGGCCAAGCATCTATTTCGGGGTTCAAAAAAATATAAGACAGGTCTTATTTTCAGGAAAACACAGTGTGTGTGTATGTATCACAATACTTGACAACACAGTATCAGCAGTAGAAACCTTCAAATTTCTAGGTTCTATCATATCACAAGATCTAAAATGGACAATTAACATCAAAAACATCATCAAAAAAGGACAACAAAGAATGTTCTTTCTGCACCAACTCAGAAAGCTCAAACTGCCCAAGGAGCTGCTGATCCAGTTCTACAGAGGAATTATTGAGTCTGTCATTTGCATCTCTATAACTGTCTGGTTCGGTTCTGCAACCCAACAAGACAGACACAGACTTCAGAGGATAATTAGAACTGCAGAAAAAAATAATTGCCACCAACCTGCCTTCCATTGAGGACCTGTATACTGCACAAATCAAGAAGAGGGCCGTGAAAATATTTACAGACCCTTCACATCCAGGACATAAACTGTTTCAACTCCTACCATCAAAACGACGCTATAGAGCATTGCACACCAGAACAACTAGACACAAGAACAGTTTTTTCCCCGAAGGCCATCACTCTGCTAAACAAATAATTCCCTCAACACTGTCAAACTATTTACTAAATCTACACTACTATTAATCTTCTCATCGTTTTCGTCACCAATCTCTTTCCACTATGACTGTATGACTGTAACTTTTTGTTGCTATCATTAAGGGTTAAATTGCAACCTATGACCATTATTTGTGTTGTATATGTTGTACCTTTGATGAAGGTTTTTTTTTTTCTTTTTCTTTTATGTACACTGAGAGCATATGCACGAAAATAAATTCCTTGTGTGTCCAATCACACTTGGCCAATAAATTCTATTCTATTCTATTCTATTCTATTCTATTCTATTCTATTCTATTCTATTCTATTCTAGACACACACACATATAAAATTACCATTCAGCAAAGCATCTTTTTCAGCCACAATTATTGCACTACAAGACATATTCACCTTTACCAGATAGAACTGTGTATATTCATTGTGTAGTAGTGAAAGAATGTAAAATCTACATTTGTGAAAATTGAACACACAATCTTCCTCTGAGGCAGCAACGCAAGAAACCAGTGGCAGTGCAGTTTGTGTGTGTGCGTATGTGTGAGAGAGAAATAAAATAAGTCAATGACACGTCAATGCATATTTATGACATACACTTGAAATCTGGGAATATTACAAAAAAAGTGAGCACTCATAAGCATATTAAAGACAAGATCCTCACTCTGTAAGGGATGATTTAAAGTAGATTCTCTAATTATGCACACACCATATGCTACAATTTTCTCTCTACCTTTTTAAAAGCAAAATAACACCACAGTGATTACAACCCAGGAGAGAGCAAATAAATGCAGTCTCCCATCCATTTAACAGGAGAGCATGACACGATAGCAGGTCTTCCAATATCTCAGGGGTTGCCACAAAGAGGAGGGAGTCAACCTATTCTCCAGAGCACCTGAAGCAGTGGTGGGTTTCAATTTGTTTTACTACCGGTTCTGTGGATGTGGCTCGGTGGGCGTGGCATGGCTTGGTGGGTGTGGCTTGGTGGGCGTGGCAGGGGAAAGATACTGTAAAATCTCCATTCCCTCCCCAATCCAGGGGAAGGTTACTGCAAAATCTCCATTTCCTCCCCGTCAGCTGGGTCTCAGGAGGCAGAGATTACATGGGGGCAGGGCCAGTCAGAATTTTTACTACCGGTTCTCCGAACTCCTCAAAATTTCCACTACCGGTTCTCCAGAAGGGGTCAGAACCTGCTGAAACCCACCTCTGACCTGAAGGCAGGACAAGACAACTAAGTAACGGAATAATAGAGTTGGAAGTGACTTTGAAGGTCTTTTAGTTTAATACCCTGCTCAAACAAGAAACCCTGCACCATTTCAGACAAATGGTTGTCCAATCTCTTCTTAAAGACCTCTAGTGATGGAGCACCCACAACTTCTGGAGGCAAGATGTTCCACTGATTAAGGCAGGAGACCTTAATATACTCCGAACTCTGAACTCTTAATATACTTCTCTTTTCCTGAAGCATATCAAGGGAAACATGATTGCAAAAGTTAACATCCAACTAATATACTACCAGATTTTATATAGTAGGCCTCAGGGATGAAATCCAGCAGGTTCTGACAGGTTCTGGAGAACCAGTAGCAGAAACATTGAGTACTTCGGAGAACCGGCAAATACCAGCTCTGGCTGGCCCCAGAGTGGGATGGGAATGGAGATTTTGTAATATCCTTCCCCCAGGAGAGGGGAGGGAATGGGGATTTTGCAATATCCTTCCCCCCAGGAGTGGGGTGGGAATGGAGATTCTGCAATATCCTTCCCCTAGGAGTGGGGTGGGAATGTGGATTTTGCAATATCCTTCTCCCCAGGAGTGGGGTGGGAATGGGGATTTTGCAGTATCCTTCCCCTGCCATGTGCACCAAGGCACACCCACCAAGCCACGCCCAAAGAACTGGGAAGGCTGGGAAGTGGCTCAGGCTGTTGATGCAGCCTGTTATTAACACACAGCTGCCTGCAGTTACAACTACTGCAGGCTCGAGTCCCACCAGGCCCAAGGTTGACTCAGCCTTCCATCCTTTATAAGGTAGGTAAAATGAGGACCCAGATTGTTGAGCGGGGGGCAATAAGTTGACTTTGTATATAAATATACAAATAGAATGAGACTATTGCCTTACACAATGTAAGCCGCCCTGAGTCTTCGGAGAAGGGCGGGATATAAATTCAAATTAAAAAAAAAAACTGGTAGGGGAAAAAAAATTTCCCCACTGGTAGGCCTCCAAAATTAACCCCCAAGTCCGCCTAGAAATACATAGGAAAAGAGATCATCTTCAGATAAATGTTGCCAATCCAGAACCGCCTTGCACCCCAAAATGATGTGACGCTAATAAAGGCAGGATCTACCAAAGATTACTTTTTAGCTTTTGGACTAAAGCAAAGTATATTAGTATCATCAAAATGCCAATTTCTAACCATCCTCTCAAACTATTTGTAACACACTGCAGTTCTCTATACGTGAGATTGCTAGAACACGAACCGGTGAAGTTAAAATATTTAAATAGGATTATAAGTGGCACACCAGGCTACAATAATGACAGATCCTGTATGCCATAGAGAACAATAGCACCACACATCAAAGGCCTGTCATTCTACAAGCTATTAACTTGCTACAAATAGCGATGGTTGGCCAACCCTGATTTAAAGACTTCCAAATATCTTTATCATTTCCAGCATTATCCTCTCAACACTGACTACTTAGATGTTTCCAGTACCTCTAGAACAGGGCTATCAAACTCCCAGCCTGCGGGCCAGGTGCGTCACATGCTGGCCACACCCACACCTGGTTTCAGAAAGGGGGAAAAAGTCCCAATACGTCATGTGACACCACTGTGATGACATGACTTTGACACCCCGATTTAGAATAATTAGCTTACAAACCCAAAATCCTTTCCTTCACATCCACCCATTTTTTTAGGATCCACAAATTGATCTTAATACATCCTCCCTCCCTCTTTCTCTTCCTTCCTTCCTTCCTTCCTTCCTTCCTTCCTTCCTTCCTTCCTTCCTTCCTTCCTTCCTTCCTTCCTTCTTTCCTTCTTTCTCTCTCTCCCTCCCTCTCGCTCTCTATTTCTTTCCATAACCTACCCTGCTGGTCCAGTGTGGGTTGGTAGGTAGATGTTTTTCAATGTGCTGGTGTAGATTTAGAGACAGTGATAGATCTACAGTCACCCACCTTGTTTTTTTTCCTTACAAAAAGCTATAATTCGGATCTCCCTGTTCTAATTCAGCATTTTAACCGCTATATCACATTGGTTTGTGTGTGAGTATTAGATATAGCCATGTCTTGACTCCTGCAGTTCCTGCAGTATTCTTGGCAATTTTTTTTTAGAGGTGGTTTGCCATTGCCTCCTTTTTAGGGCTGAAAGAGAGAGACTGGCTCAAGGCCACCAAGCTGGCTTAGGGAGTAAGGCAGGACTAGAACTCACAGTTTCTGTTTCTAGTCTGATGCCTTAACCATAACACCAAACTAGCTCTCTCCCTCATTTCCTTAGGAGAGTTAATTTCCACATAAATTTCTTTAAACCACCCAACAGAAATTAAGTACATAATGTAAGAGATCCTGGTCACTCTTAACAAACAAAATGTTAAACATTCTATTAACATTTTGTTTTATGGGATCATCATCATCATCATCTATTTATTATTTATTTTATATTTTTATAATTTATTATATATATTTATAAATATTATTATATATAAATATAATTTGTACATAATTTATTATTTAGTATTATAAATAATAATAAAAAATAATAAATTAACACGAACAAATTGCAGCTTCCTGCAACAACACCAGTGGAACTGCAAAAAACTGCGCTACTTGGAACATTGTACATCTTAAGAAGGTACCTAGTTGATACCTAGGACACTGGCAGCAACCCGTATCAACCGTTAGCACCAGTCAATGGTATTTGTGATGTATTTTTGAACGTTCAGTTGACTGAGTTTCATTTTTAATGAATAAAGTAAATAATAATAATAATAATAATAATAATAATAATAATAATAATAATAATAATAATAATAATAATAATAATAATAATAATAATACGCTCACACAGAGAGGGACTTCTCAGGGTGCTGTCCGCCAAACAATGTCGGCTGGCGGCCCCCAGGGGAAGATCCTTCTTTGTGGGGGCTCCTACTCTCTGGAACGAACTTCCCCCTGGTTTACCGGACCTTCGGACCTTTCGCCGCAAATTGAAAACACATCTGTTCATTCGCGCGGGGCTGGCTTAAGGCTTTTTAAATTGCCTAGATCTAAATTTTAAATTCTATTTATGTTTTAAATTGGGGTTTTTAGATTTCTTAAATATTTTAATTTCTCGGCCATCTGTATAATAAGTTTCTTAATTCATTTTTAATTGTATATGGTTTATGTTTTATTTTGGCTGTACACCGCCCTGAGTCCTTCGGGAGAAGGGCGGTCTAGAAATCTAATAAATAATAATAATAATAATAATAATAATAAAATAATAATAATAAAAGTTCCAAGTAGCACAGTTTTTTGCAGTTCTACTGGTTTATTGCAGGAAGCTGCAATTTGTTGATGTATAAGATTATTATTATTATTATTATTATTATTATTATTATTATTATTATTATTATTATTATTATTATTCCCGGGGTATTTACAGGACCGCCTACTGCCACCAATAGCCTCCCAGCGACCTGTGCGCTCCCATAGGGAGGGTCTCCTCAGGGTACTGTCAGTCAAACAATGTCGACTGGCGACGCCCAGGGGGAGGGCCTTCTCCGTGGGGGCTCCTGCCCTCTGGAATGAGCTGCCTCCGGGGATACGACAACTCCCCGACCTCAGGACCTTTCGACGCGAGCTAAAGACCTTCTTGTTTTATCGCACACGGCTGACTTAATGTATTTTAAATGTGGGTTTTATTATGGTTTTATCACTGTTTTTATTCGTTTTGGCCTAATTTGAATTAGATTTTTAAAATGTTTTTAATTTTTTGTAACCTCGTTTTTATCTGGCTGTAAACCGCCCTGAGTCCTTCGGGAGAAGGGAGGTATATAAATTAAATTAATTAATAATAATAATAATAATAATAATAATAATAATAATAATAATAATAATAATAATAACAACAACAACAACAACAACAACAACAACAACAACAACAACTTGTAAGTAGAGCAGTATTCCAGTCTGGTTTATTTCATGTCTACACTATAGGGAAACTCATCTAGTCTTCCTGGATTGTGCAGTACACATTAAGGAAGACAGAAGTCTTATCACTGAATTTTACAGAAAAAAAAAACACACACACAGATCAATATTTACATTTTGATTCTCACCACCCACTGCAGTACAGAATGGGAGTCATCAGAACCCTACACCACTGAGCTGAAGGCCTGCCTACCAGCAAAGATGGGAAAGAAAAATAACTAAAACACATCAAGGAAGCCCTCAGAATACGAGGCTAACCCAAGCGGGCCTTCATCAAATCTCAAAAAAGACCCCACAGGAGGTCCTCCATAACAGACAACGAAGAGAACAATAAACCAAGCAGCACTGTCATTCCATATGTTGCAAGAATATTGGAAATGCTCAGGAGGATCTTCAGCCAACACAACATACGTGCACACTTCAAATCCAAGAATACACTAAAGCAGATGATCATCCACCCCAAGGATAAAACACCCAGACACAAACTGAGCAACCTGGTATATGCAGTACAATCTAGCGAGCCATGTGCAGATAGATCTGTGCATTTGGGGGAAACAAAACAACCACTTCATAAACGCATGGCACAACATCAGAGAAAAACCCATCAGGATTAGATTCAGCAGTCCATCTGCACTTAAAAGACAAAGGCCACTCTTTTGAAAAAGTCCATATTTTGGACGGAGAGGACTGTTGATTTGAAAGAGGGTCAAAGAGGCCATTTATGTCAAAATTGAACAGCCCTCACTCAACAGAAGGGGTGGGCTGCAACATCATCTATCTCCAGTCTACAATACAGTCCTTTCAACAGTTCCCAGAAAGCTCCACACCCATTTGCACCACTCAGGTGACCCTGAGGACACAGACAAACCTCCAAGTGGCCTCAATAGCTCTCTAAAATAATGAAAAGGACCAGCTGTCTGCAAGGAGTATAAATCCTTCCATTCTCCATCATAGAATAGAATAGAATAGAATAGATTTTTTTATTGGACAAGTGTGATTGGACACACAAGGAATCTTTCTTGGTGCATAAGCTCTCAGTGTACATAAAAGAAAAGATACGTTCATCAAGGTACAATACTTACAACACTTAATGATAGTCATAGAGTACAAATTTAACACTTAATAATACAACACTTAATGATAGTCATAGGTTACAAATAAGCAATCAGGAAACAATATCCGTATAACTCGTAAGTATACAAGCAACAAAGTTACAGTCATAAAGTCATAAGTGGAAGATGGGAATGATGAGAAGATTAATAGTAGTGCAGATTTAGTAAATAGTTTGACAGTGTTGAGGGAATTATTTGTTTAGCAGAGTGATGGCCTTCAGGAAAAAACTGTTCTTGTGTCTAGTTGTTCTGGTGTGCAGTGCTCTGTAGCGTCGTTTTGAGGGTAGGAGTTGAAACAGTTTATGTCCTGGATGCGAGGGGTCTGTAAATATTTTCACAGCCCTCATCTAGTCAGCACCAAAGAAGCTTCTTGGAGAAACGAAATGTCTTCAAATAAAAAGTCCAGTTGCTCTTGAAAAAAATAAAGCACCTTTGGGACAACCATGACCTGGATGACTGAGAATCTCCATAAACCCAGAACAGGGAAAAATTTTAAAAAAAGATGGTTTAAGAAAAAAAAACTGTTTTTATTATTTTTTTTAAATACTGAATAGTACAATAGTAATTTATTACAAAAAAAAAAAAAAAGCGGTTCGAATCTCTAGTGCTGCTGCGTAACGGGGTGAGTTCCCGTGACTTGTCCTAGCTTCTGCCAACCTAGCAGTTTCGAAAGCACGTAAAAAATGCAAGTAGAAAAATAGGGACCACCTTTGGTGGGAAGATAACAGCGTTCTGTGCGCCTTTGGCATTGAGTCATGCCGGCCACATGACCACGGAGATGTCTTTGGACAATGCTGGCTCTTTGGCCCCCTAGAGTTGGGAATGACTGGCACGTATGTGTGAGGGGAACCTTTACCTTTACCTAATTTATTACAGACATTATCAGTTCATTCTACTTATTCCCTATATATCTAATAGTTCTTATTTTTTGAAGGTCATTGAAAGTCAAGGGTTTTTATGGCTCCCTACAACTTTGGGGCTTCATGCCGTATGCCTTTGCCATAAATGAAATTTCCTATATAACCATTGTAAAATGATATGATGGATTCAATTTCCTGATCAATTGATTCACCCGTTGAATTTAAAAAGTAAAAATAAAAAAGCACCTAAAGGCAGGAGAAGAGGCAATGGATGGAAAGTAGCCACCAACTTAGAACTAAGAAGAAATTTCCTGACAGATCAATCAGTGAGACGACTTGCTTGAGCAATGAGTTGGACTAGAAGACCTCCAAGGTTCCTTCCAACTCTTTTATTATATTACCGTGTACAGACTTGCACATTGCCAAGATGGCATAGTCCCGTGATGACGAACCTATGGCACGCATGCCTGAAGTGGCACACAGAGGGAGCCATGTCACTGTTGTGGTCCGTCAGCAGCCTACGGAGCTGGCAACGGAGTCGGACAGCGATGAGGCTGAGGTGAGGCCAGGGCCATCGGGGAGTGAGGTGCAGACTCCAGAGCCTCCAGAGACTGATAGTAGTGAGGCAGAGGAACAGGAGGAGCCTGTTCCTAATGCACGCATGAGCAGAGCTGCCAGAAGGCAAGAGCAGCTCAACCAGGGAGGAAAACTCGGGAGTAGGGTCAAGAGATGATTGGCCCCTCCCATAAGGCTTAAAACAGACCAGCACTGGTGTTTCAGCTTTGCCGGAAAACAATGTTGTAGCTGCGTCTTCTGCTTCATCTATGTCTTTGTTTTTATGGCTTCTGAACGTTTGCCAGGAAGGGCCAATGACTTTGCCTAATTGGGCTAAGATTTGTGAGATAACTGAGGAATTTGTGTTGGGAGGCATTTGTTTTACTTTGAGTTGAATGACGCTGGGAATGAAGTAATTTCCAGCTGTTCGAATAAAGTTTGTTTTTCCACGGACTACGTTTATTACTACCTACTTGGGCCTGGGTCACAACAGTTGTCTGGCACGTGCGTCACCGTCTGTTCTTCTTCCGGGTTTCTGGCACGCATGCACATGCGATGATCAGCTGGCCTTTCTGCATGCGGCAATGCTAGAAACTGGAAGAGCTGGTCTTCCGTTTTCCTGCATGATCATGAACATGCACGCCGGCCAGCTGATCGTCGTTCACGCAATGCATGCCAGAAACCCAGAAGAGTAGCTGGCTGAAACCAAAAGTTCAGTAGCTGAAACCGGAAATTCATTTTTGGAGGTGCGCATGCGCCCTGGGCAACTCCACTTCCTGGTTGTGGCCCACACACACTCCTTTTTCTGCACTTGGTGCCGAAAAGGTTTGCCATCACTGGCATAGTCGATTGAGAATTGCACTTTTGTAAATAATAGGTAATATGTAAATAATAAATATATAAGAATCTAGAAAAGTAAAGCTATTAGTATTAGCTAACTTAACGTAAGTAAAGAAAATGGGATAAGAAAGAAAATAAAAAATAAATGAGATATGGGGGGAAAGGTATAAAAGTGAAAGAAGACCACTAAGAAATGTTGTTTAAAAATAGGAGATATTTATATGTTGTGTGTTGTGTGTTTGTCAGATTGTGTATCGCAAAAAAACAATAAAAAAGAGAACAGCACTTTTTACTTCCCCTGTTTTTTCCCTCACTCTCATTTAAACAAAAAAATAAAAAATAAATAAATAAATAAAATAAAATGAATAGATGGCCTAGCTGAGTACCTACTACCATGGATAGATTGGTAGAATATAAATCCTTCCATGCCCCACCATCCTCTCAGAGCTGAATACAGATATCTATGGAGATTCTCAATCATCCAGGTCACACAGTTGTCCCAAAGGTGCCCTTCCAATAAACGAGCGGACTTCTTCAATTGAAGAAGCTTCTTGGATGAGAAACAAAATGTTGTCAAAAAAAACAGCAACAACAACCCAACGAAGACCAGTTGCCTTTTTCAAAAAGAACCTTTGTGACTACGGCTCAGGTACTGCCTCCAAAGAATATCTCAGTGCCACCTGCTCTAAGGAACAGAGAGGACTAAAGGCTTCACCCAGTTGCCTATTTCCAGTAGTGAGTCTGATCATGAAAACATCGCGGAAGGCGGTGCAAATTCTTCCGACAAAGTGAAGCATCAGTGGCGGAGGGCAGCGACTGTTTTAATAAGGGAAGGTCACAGAGAAGGAGATTGGCCATTGTGGTCGGCTGTCTGCAGGTGGAAAGAGGAAGGAAATTGCGTAGCTCAAGTGGATTTATTTCTCAACCTGCCACTTTGCAAATAAAAAAAGCTGAGAGTCCAGTTGTTTGGGAACCTGGCTGAATCTCCAGTGAATCTTGGCTCAAATTAAGCCCGGCAGCCAAGAGGCACATCAGAAACGCCAGAGACATTGGAATGCTCTCCCCTAGAGGCGATGCTTCAGGCTGGGCAACTCCGGGATGTCATTCGGATGACCTGCGGAGCTTAAATATCCTTATTTCGAAACTATTATTTATTTGAATCTCTGTATATGTGTGTGTGTATGCATGTGTCTGTGTGTTCTTTCCCTTTTCTCCAGTTTTTCTCACAAAACTAAAGCAAAGCAAAAAAAAAACCTTCAACCACCATTTCCATAGTTCCATTTGGAGTCGGAATAAAACGTTATTATTCTAGATAGCTGTCCACTGAGACATATGTGGCTTTGGGCATCTTACAACATTTTTTTAAAAAAAATTGAAGACCCATCGTATAGCAATAGCACTTACTGTAGACTTATATACTGCTCCACAGTGCTTTTACAGCCGTCTCTAAGCAGTTTACAGAGTCAGCCTCTTGCCCCCAACAATCTGGGTCCTCATTTTACTCACCTCGGAAGGATGGAAGGCTGAGTCAACCTTGAGCTTGGTGAGATTCCAACTGCCAAATTGCAGTCAGCCGGCAGTCAGCAGAAATTGCCTGCAGTACTGCACTTTAACCAATGCGCCACTGCGGCTCATTATTACTTATTTATATAATAATCAAACCATTAAAAATCCAACCCCACCTCTCATGATAGCCATAATATAATCAAATCAGTCAGTAGATTGGCTCCATTTCCATTTGTGGGCCCACCGACAAAGCTCTTTGGAAAAGCAATGATGCTCTAAACCAGCGGTCACCAACTGGTGGTCCGTGAGAAAATTTTAGTGCTCTGCAGAACAATTATTTGCATTTTTTATATTGCACTAAATCAGGGGTCCTCAAACTATGGCCCCTGGGACAGATACATGCAATGAAGGTTTGTGTTGCTGCAGAGTCTCTCCCTTCGGGGTCTTTTTCTGTGGGTCTGACCTGGGGTCTCCTTCAGCCTCCTGTTGCAGGGCTTTGGGTGAAGGCTGGAGGGAAGTGCCGCTGGTGGCAAAGAGCCAGAAGGCCTCGTTCCAGTAGGACTGCCTCATGGCCTGGAACTGGCTGACCATCTCAGCCCACTGAGCCTCCAGGCACTGGTACCTGCCTTGCACTCCTACAAGTCTTCCCTCTACTTGGAAAGCCTATGCTCCTAGTCCTCCGTGAGATGCTTCTGCTAAGCATCCTTCTCGGTCAGATGCAATTTGAACTGACCTGTTTTGCCAACTCTTTCTGATTGGGGCTTTCTATTGGGGCCCTAAGGAGCCTAGGTGGGGAGGTAAGGAGTGGCTGGGAAGGGAGGGGCGAGTAAAGGCCATCAAGGCACCTCTCAACGTGAGTGATATTCAGTGGACCACTTTCACCCAGTCACATGACCACCTAGCCACGCCCACCCATCCGGTCATTAGGCAGATCATATTCGTGATCTGTGGGATTGAAAATTATGAATTTCGTGGTCCCCGAGGTCCGAAAGGTTGGGGACCCCTGCTCTATCCTCTACATCCTGCAAGTTCTCCCAATATCTCTGCTCATTGTCAGCCATTGTCGTATCGCCTGTGTCTGACAACCAGGTCTGTCAAAACGCAGTGATGGAGCTGTCTGTGCGAAGCAGCTTCACACGCCTTGCACTTCTCTAACCTGAACAAGATATTCCATTATCTGAGCAAATTTACATTGACCTTTAGTTTGCGGTACAAGGATCTTGGCTTTTGGCATGGTGAGGCATTAACCTTCAAGGAGTGAACAAAATAGAAGTCATCAATAAGCATCACTCCTGTTCTTTTTAAAGACTCTTTGAAAAATGCTTAACACAGTAAGTTTTAAAAGATTTATTGATAATTTTCCTCTCTCTCTGTCTCTCTCTCTCACACACACGTATACTTTCCCTTTCTCTCTCTTTCTCTCTTTCTCTCTTTCTTCTTTCTTTCTTTCTTTCTCTCTCTCTCCTTCCTTCCTTCCTTCCTTCCTTCCTTCCTTCCTTCCTTTATCTTTTTCTTTTTTCTCTCTTTCTTTTCTTTTTTCTTTTCTTTCATTCTCTCTCTCTTTCATTCTCTTTTTTCTTTTTCTTTTCCTTCCTTCTTTCCCTTCTCTTCCTTCCTTCCTTCCTTCCTTTCTTTTTCCTTTCCGTTCTTTTTTCTTTCTAGTTTTTTTTCCTTTTCTCTCCCTCTCCCACTCCCCCTCCCTCCCCTCCCTCTCTCTCTTGCTTGCTTGTAAAGCTGGGGAATCTGAAGAAACCATCTGTCTGAGTTGTATAACCAGAGTGGATAAAAAAACTGCAACCTCATACATTTTCCAAAGCTTTAGAAAATTAGCTAAAATAGTTATTTCTACACAGTGCTAACATTCTGATTTCTAATTACTTTTCACAGATGTATTTTCCTCCTGACACTTTTTTTTTTGGCTTTTTTTTGGCTTTTTGCCGATAATGGCCAAAGGAAAAGACATCAAGGATCACACCATGTTGCCCCTACTCACTGGTTATAACTTAAGTTTTAAATCTGAGAGAGATTTTTGAGCTGCTTAGTTCCATATTAGAATGAGCAGTTCATGTTTTTAAATGAAACATCATGTAAGTATTGTTGGTTTGCCTCAGAGATGGGTTTCAGCAGGTTCTAACCAGTTCTGGGGAACCGGTAGCGGAAATTTTGAGTAGTTCAGAGAACCGGTACTGGAAATTCTGACTGGTCCCGTCCCCATCTATTCTCTGCCTCCCGAGTCCCAGCTGATCGGGAGGAAATGGGGATTTTGCAGTATCCTTCCCCTTGAGTGGGATGGGAATGGAGATTTTACAGTATCCTTCCCCTGCCATGCCCACCAAGCCATGCCACGCCCACCAAGCCACACCCACAACACCAGTAGTAAAAAAATTTGAAACCCACCACTGATTTGCTTCCGTTCAGAAAACTTTCAAAGCTTCATATTTACCACCCGCAAACCATGTTGACGTGTAAAATTCTGCAACAGGAAACTTATCCTCATATATTTCCATGAAGATGTCCATGAGAGTTGGTTCTATGGTGATATGGCCGGAATAGCTCAGGCTGTAAGGAGCCTGTTATTAGAACACAGTAGCCTGCAATTACTGCAGGTTCAAGCCCGGCCCAAGGTTGACTCAGCCTTCCATCCTTTATAAGGTAGGTAAAATGAGGACCCAGATTGTTGTGGGGGCAATAAGTTGACTTTGTAAATATACAAATAGAATGAGACTATTGCCTTATACACTGTAAGCCGCCCTGAGTCTTCGGAGAAGGGCGGGATATAAATGTAAAAAAAAAAATATATATCTAAGCCAAAATAGAGACTACTTTTTCTTAATAAACCTCCAGTCTTTTGGAAAGAATCTTCTGATCGCTACTCAACAAATGTTTTACTCTGGAGGTGCCAGCCTCCTGGGATTAAGGAAAAAGTGCTCAGGTTGGTGGTTTTCATAGAACTTCGAATAACAGGGTTGGAAGGGACCTTGAAGGTCTTCTAGTCCAAACCTCTGGTGGAGAAGGAGATTATACCAGTGGTGAAATCTATTTTTTTTTATTACCGGTTCAGTGGGCGTGGCTTGGTGGGGAGATCATGTGACTGGGTGGGCGTGGCTATGTAACCATGTGACTGGGGGATTGAAAGACAGAAACTCACTAACAATGCCCTGCTGGAGCAAGGTTGGAGCAAGATAATTCAGGTCCCTTTCAGCCCTGAATTATCATCTGAAGCTGCATCTAGTGCCAGATTTGTACTCCTTCCTTCCTCTCCTATTTCCTTTCTTCCTTCCCTGCCTCTCTCACTCCTCCCTGCCTCTCTCTCTCAAAAATGAAAAAAAAACCCAGACACACACCGTTTCTTGCCTAGCAGGCTTCAGGTAATCCTGCTGGGAGCAGAAATGGACCTCCAACCCACCCCCATAAAAAAAAAAAGGCTCTGACTATTGCATGCCACAGCTGTGATCCTCGGAGCCTTTTTTTACTTTTTAAAAGCATTGTTTTACAACCTATTCGGGCAATAGGTTGTAAAAAATGCTTTTGAAAGATAAAAAAAAGGCTCTGACGATCACAAGCTGTGGCGCGCAACTGTCAGAGCCTTTTTTTTGTTTACCTTTTAAAAGCAGGAAGCAACGATAATTGGGCGGGTGGGTGGAGCTTTGCTCCACCATTGGTACCGGATCGCCGAACTACCGGCCATGATCACTACCGGATCGCAACGAAAGAAAACTCCGAGGCTTGAGTTTCCTCAAAGTTCCATCTTATTAGAAATGTCATATTGGCATATCTGGGAACACCCGAATTTATTATTATTATTTTTTTGGTACACAATCTGACAAACACACAACATATAACATATAAATATTTCCTATTTCTAAACAGCGTTTCTTAGTGGTCTTCTCTCGCTTTTATACCTTTTCCCCCATAACACATTTGTTATTTTATTTTCTTTCTTGTCCCCTTTTCTTTATTTACATTAAATTATCTAATACTGATAGCTTTACTTTTCTAGATTCTTAAATATTTATTATTTATATAATAGCTTTCAGTTATACAAACCCCAAGAGTCCCACCCCCCTAACCCCCTTTGCCGGTCACATGGTCCAACGTTCTTCCACTTTATTTGAAACCTCTTCTTGCCACTCCTTCTGCAGGTGTGAACACAATCCGACCTTGACCACTTGAAGAATGTTACCATACCCCTCAACTCCCCTTCTTCCCCTCAGGGGAGAAATGTGGCAGCGTCTGGAAACCTACGGCCTAGTATGGTTTCCAGGCCTGACACTTGCATTTTTTACGTGCTTTCGAACTGCTAGGTTGGCAGAAACTAGGACAAGTAACGGGGGCTCACTCTGTTATGTGGCACTAGGGATTCAAACCGCTGAACTGCTGATCTTTCGATCGACAACTAGCGTCTCTTACCCACTAAGCCACCGTGTCCCTAACGTGCAGCTGTTATGATGTGTAAAACCAGATATTTTATTTCCTTGGTGTATGTTCTTGTAAAGATTCTTAATAAAAATGTTTCCTTGATTTCTGTTAGGAATTCAACCCCAATACTTTCAACTAGAGAGACCACAATACCCCCCAATGATCTCCATTACCGACCTAAGATGTTTGCTGCAAACTATATGTCTTCATCTTCTTTTTAAATAAGTCTGAGGAATTAGTTCCTTCATTGAAAAAAACATTGAAACAAAGGTGCAAATAACAAAGATGGGGGGAGGGGAGAAAGTCCTGCCGCTAAGACATTTTCGAACACAAACTTTAATCTCACACATAGCACTCTTTCCAGCGGTGGGTTTTAGAAACGCTTACTACCGGTTTGCCCTGCATGCGCACACTTGCTTCACTCGCGCACCTTCCGTGTATGTGCCCAGCCTTCCGCATATGCACCTTGCTCACGTGCCTTCCACACATGAGCCCAGTCTTGAAAACATGGCTGAGGATGGTATTACATCCGGGCAGGTGGGCAGGCCAACCTGCAGTCACCGCTACAGGTTTGTTCAAACCAGCTGAATACCGCCTCTGACTCTTTCCCCTTTAAGATGGCACAAAGTATTTTTTTCCCCCTTCTAAACACTGGAATTCCATATTGTACAGAGCTTCTCCATTCTCAATCCATTAGGGCAGGAGTCTGCAAACTTGGCTCTTTTAAGACTTGTGGACTTCAACTCCCAGAGTTCCTCAGCCAGCAAAGCTGGCTTTGACCTTGATCATCTAACCACTTTGGCAACTCCAAATCTCAACCAGCAAATGCTCAGTCTTACATATTGGAAAAAAGAACCCAAACACTAAGTACACACTTGATGGACATTACCTTACAGATGACCCCCACCCTGTTAAAGATCTTGGAGTTTTCATGTCAAATGATCTAAGTGCCAAAGCCCACTGCAACTACATAGCAAAAAAGGCTCTAAGAGTTGTAAACCTAATCTTGCGTAGCTTCTTTTCCAAAAACACTACACTACTAACCAGAGCATACAAAACATTTGCTAGACCAATTCTAGAATACAGCTCGCCTGTTTGGAACCCTCACCACATCTCTGACATCAATACAATTGAACGAGTCCAGAAATATTTCACAAGAAGAGTTCTCCATTCCTCTGAAAACAACAAAATACCTTATCCCACCAGACTTGAAATCCTAGGCTTAGAAAACTTGGAACTCCGTCGCCTTCGACAAGACCTAAGTTTAACTCATAGAATTATCTATTGTATTGTCCTTCCTGTCAAAGACTACTTCAGCTTTAACTGCAATAATACAAGAGCAACCAACAGATTTAAACTTAATGTTAACCGCTTTAATCTAGATTGCAGAAAATATGACTTCTGTAACAGAATCATCAGTGCTTGGAATACTTTACCTGACTCTGTGGTCTCTTCCCATAATCCTAAAAGCTTTAACCAAAAACTTTCCACTATTAACCTCACCCCATTCTAAGAGGACCATAAGGGGCGTGCATAAGCGCAGAAATGTGCCTAGCTGTCCTATTGTTTTTCTTTTCTTCTTCCCATATATATATAGATGCTTATACCTCCTAATATTTAGTCATATATATGTTTATATATTATAAAATCCTTTTATATGATGTTGTGACAAAATAAATAAATAAATAAATAAAATAAATAGAGTTGGAAGGGACCTTGTAGGTCATCTAGTCCAATCCTCCCGCCCAAGCAGAGACCCTACACCATTTCTGACAGATGACAGTCCAGTCTCCCCTTGAAAGCTTCCAGTGATGAAGTTCCAACAACTTCTGAAGGCAACTTCTGTTCCATTGAATATAGAATGACCGAATTGGAAGGGACCTTGGAGGTCATCTAGTCCAATCCTCCTGCCCAAGCAGGACACCCTACACCATTTCTGACAGATGACAGTCCAGTCTCCCCTTGAAAGCTTCCAGTGATGAAGCTCCAACAACTTCTGAAGGCAACTTCTGTTCCATTGAATATAGAATGACCGAATTGGAAGGGACCTTGGAGGTCATCTAGTCCAATCCTCCCGCCCAAGCAGGAGACCCTACAGCATTTTTGACAGAGGGCAGTCCGGTGTCCCCTTGAAAGCTTCCAGTGATGAAGCTCCAACAACTTCTGAAGGCAACTTCTGTTCCATTGAATATAGAATGACCGAATTGGAAGGGACCTTGGAGGTCATCTAGTCCAATCCTTTTATTCAGAAGGTCAATTCAGTTCAAAGATTAATTTTGACTACCTTTCAAGCCATCCGCCGAAGAAAAGCTTCGCACAAACTCTATAATCTATACATTTGAAATAGACAGATTTCCTATTGATTGAATGCTTTACCAGGCGAAAAACTTTATTGCTGAACAAAACAGAGGAGGAGGAGGAGGAGAAGAAGAAGAAAAAATAGGAATAAAGGAAAAAGTAAGTAAAACAACAGGAGGAAAAGAAAATCGCCAGGAAGGTTCATTTTTCAGAGGGCGACTGATTCTCCTTCATGTTTGGCGACAGGCCCACCCTGTCAAACAAACCTTTGCAGTCAACCTAGCACTCAATCACCCTGGCCAGCAAGTGTCTGTTTTATCCTAAGGGCCCTATTGCACTTCTCTACATGAATACAACCAATGACTTACTATAGAATGCTGGTTTCTTTTTCCTTCGGCAAACAATGAACATATTTGTAATACCGAAGAAATACGGTGGCAACACCAAGCCAAAATTACTTGCAAGGGAGGGAGGGGGAGAGGGAGAGGGAGAGGGAGGGAAAGAGAGAGGGAGAGAGAGAGAGAGGGGGGGAGAGAGAGAGAGAGAGAGAGAGAGAGAGCATGCAGTAGCACTTATATCGATTAATCAGAATAGAGCTAGGAGCAGTGATGGTTTTCTACTGGTTCGCTCCGGTTCAAGTGAACCGGTAGCAACGGTGGCAGGAGGCTCCACCCACCCACCCAGACATCATCATGGATGCTTTGCACGTAAACAGAAAGTTCTGTGCATGCGCAGAAACACCACACGTGAGCAAAGCAAGTGCATGCGTGCACTCCCAGTTCCAAACTGGTAGCAAAGGTAAGTGAAACCCACTACTGGCTGGAAGGGACATTGGAGGTCTTCTAGTCCAACCTCCTGCTCAAGCAGGAGACCCTATACCATTTTGGATAGGTGGTTGTCCAGTTTTTTCTTAGAAACCTCCAGTGACGGAGCACCTCCATCCTTTGAAGGCAAGCTGTTCCACTGGTTGATTGAACTGACTGTTAGGAAGTTGGAACTGTTCAACAGATCATCAAGAGTCAAGTTCCATGCAACTGTGCCTCTTTATCAGGATGAAGAAGTTGGAGAAAATAGTCCAGTGTAACTCAGCCTTGGTTGGCAATCCTGGAGATGCATGGACTTCAACTCCCAGAATTCCCTAACCAGCATGGGTTGGCTAGGTGGGAAATTCTGGGAGTTGGAGTCCACCTATCTTCAGGATGCTAAGATTGAGATACAGTAATCTTAGTGGGTAAGAGATGCTGAACTTGTCGATTGAAAGGTGAGCTCCCGTTACTTGTCCCAGCTTCTGTCAACCTAGCAGTTCGAAAGCAAGTAAAAAAATGCAAGTAGAAAAATAGGGACCACCTTTGGTGGGAAGGGAACAGCGTTCCATGCGCCTTTGGCATTGAGTCATGCTGGCCACATGACCACGGAGACGTCTTCGGACAGCGCTGGCTCTTTGGCTTTGAAACAGAGATGAGCACCGCCCCCTAGAGTTGGGAATGACTAGCACGTATGTGCAAGGGGAACCTTTACCTTTACCTAATCTAAGATTACTTCTTTGATAACATGGGTCCAGTAATAGGTTGAACCTGATTCTTTCCAGTCCAGTTTCACAGCTACTATATCCTACTAACACTGTGCATCCCAGGCATAATTTTGCAAAGAACAGCATCTCTTATGAAGCCGTGTTCAATGGCTTGGATATGCCTGTGTTTCTATGTGTGTGTGACCTGTGTCCTGAATGTGATTTTTATTTTAATGACAACAAAACGTTGAAATTGTTTACAAATTCCCATTTTTTTAAAAAAAAAAAGTTAACTTCCTTCACCTTTCAACCTCAGTTACATAAATTTTTGCCATTATAAGCTCTTTGCTTTTAGCTCTTTAGTACAGCTCTCAGGAGCCTGTCCTCTCCTTCGATGCATCTTTTATGGGCAGCTGAGGTTAAATTTTCAGCTTTATGCAGAGGAGAGTGGATAATAGGTTTCGTGTGGCATTGGCTGGACTCTATTTGTGAGTTGGAGCATTTCAAGTGGAAAGAATTTCCTCTGTGTCCTTTCCCAACCTCTCAACACTGCAAATGGCTGCAAAATTATTGCCTTGCATTCCTTTTTATTCTTTTCCTTCTCTCTCTCTCTCTCTTTCTCTCTCCCTCCTCCTTCTCTCTTCCTCCCTCTCTCCCACTCCCTCCCTCTCCCTCCCTCTTCATCTCCCTCCCTCCCTCTCCACCCTCCTTTCTCCCTCTCCCTCCCTCTCTCTGTCCCTTTCCCACCTCTCTCCCTCCCTCCCTCTTTCTCCATCTCTCCTCTCCACCCTCCTTCTCCCTCTCCTCTCCCTCTCCCTCTCCCTCTCCTCCTTCTTCGTCTCCCTCTCTTTCCCTTCCTTCTATCTCTCTCCTCCTTCTCTGTCTATCTCTCTCCTCCTCCTCTCTCTCCCCTCTCTCTCCCTCTCTCTCTCCCTTTTCCATCTCTCTCCCTCCCTCCCTCTCCCCTCCCTCTCCCTCCATCTCTGTCTCCCTCTCTCTGCCCTCCCTCCCTCTCTCTCTCCCTCTCTCTCCTGATCCCTCTCTCTCCCCTCCCTCTCCCTCTCCCTCTCTCTCTCTCGCTCCTTCTTTGTCTCTTTCCCTCTCTCTCCCCTCCCTCTCCCTCCCCTTTCTCTTTGTTAATGTTCATACGGGCATTGCAAATGGCCCAACAAATAATAACATTAAAATAATGTTAGAAGCAGAGCATTTTTATTAGATCAAAGTGGGGCGAGCGCACATCAGGAGGTGTTAAGTTAATAGGGAAACAGCTTTGATTCTGGAGCCTGGAACATACCAGTTACAAGGTGAGAGGGGGGAGGGGAAGGAAAGGCAATGAGAAAACTCTCCTCTAATCACTTCCTGTTAGCAGCTACTCTACGCAAATTGCCAGGGAGGATTAACTGGGGAGAGTATCACAGGATCAGTGTCAAGCAGGGGGGAAAAAAAGCCTCCATTTGTGAGCGATCACGACTGTAATTGCTTCTTTAAAAGCTTCAGAAATTCCTAAGTGCAGCCCGACGCAGCATATTTACAATACGGAGAGAGATTCTGGGGAAACTTAAAACAGCCTTGCAAATAATCTCTGCCCATAGATAGACAAGGCTGTTTCGGTTTGGATAACATTCCTTTCTCCCTCCCCCCTCAACCCCCCTCCCTCAAGAAGTTTGTTCCATCTCAACAGGTTAGTTGTGTTGTGGTCCGTCAGCAGCCTGCGGAGCTGGCAATGGAGTCAGACAGCAACGAGGCTGAGGTGGGGCCAGGGCCATCGGGGAGTGAGGTGCGGACTCCAGAGCCTCCAGAGACTGACAGTAGTGAGGCAGAGAAGCAGGAGGAGCCTGTTCCTAATGCACGCATGAGAAGAGCTGCCAGAAGGCAAGAGCAGCTCAAGCAGAGAGGACGACTCAGGAGTAGGGCCAAGAGATGATTGGCCCCTCCCATAAGGCTTAAAACAGACCAGCAATGATGCTTGGGCTTGGCCGGAAAACAACGTTGGTAGCTGCATCTTCTGCTTCGTCTTCTGCTTCGTCTACGTCTTTCCTTTATTTTTGTGACTTGTGAACGTTTGCCAAGAAAGGCCTTTGGCAGTTTGCCTAATTAGACCAAGGTTGGTGATAGGACTGAGGAATTTGCGTTGGGAGGAATTTGCTTTAATTTAGTTGAACTACGCTGGGAATGAAGTAATTCTCAGCTGTTCGAATAAAGTTTGTTTGTTTTTTCACGGACTGAGTTTCCTACTACCTACCGGGTCACAACAAGTTGGTTCTCGAGCACAAGAAAAACACATCCCTCAAATATCCCTACTCTCTCTTCTTCCATCTTCCCTAAAGCAAAAGGTGAAAACTTTAAACCTCTGGAAGCAGGTCATTCTTTCTTGAACCTATTCTGCAAATTGCCATGCACATTCTAGTGATGAGGAATAAGTCCTTTTCTCTCTTGTTTCCCCTTTGTTAGAAGCAATATCCATCTGGTTCCGTTCCAAGCCAGGAAAAAGACATTGGAAACATAAAGGCTGATTGGAAAGATGGTTTTAATGATGAAGCAGAACTGCATGGGTTCTGGTGCAGCTGACCACATGGAGTTGAGAGTGGGGGAGGTATTTATACCTTCTCTTTGCACTCGAGCTTCCTGTTTGTTGTGTCTTGCCCGCCCTCAGAGCAGCCGGGGCCTTCTTACCTGCTCCCGAACACTGAGGAATGTATGCCTCCCGGTCCCAGTCCTGGCTCCATGCCCACACAAACTGCAGAAGAAGGAGAATCTCCCTGCCCCAGCCCTGACTCCATGCCCAGGCAAACGGAGCAGCTAGACCCCTCCCCCTCCTCCACAGCATGTGAGCCTGAGGAGGGTTTATTACCAACAGCTGATTGGAGTGACCCTCGCATCAGAAGATTGGAGAGGCGGAGGCAACAGAAGGAAGGGAGGGGCAGGCCTTAATGAGTGCTGAGTCATGGAGCCACACCCCATGGCCTATATAAAGGATCTACTTTCTGGCAGTCTCTGAGTCAGGCAAAAGTCGAACTTATCTTGCTGAAGTCACTTACTGGTCTCCTGCCTGCTCTGAGGACTTTGCTAGGACTTTGGGCAGAGCTGCAGAGGCAAGCCTGATTCGGATTTCCCTGACCCAGCTGTCAGCGGAGGAGTGGGACACGACACTGTTCCTGTGCAAGAACACATATTCTATTGGCTGTTGTTAGACTCCCATGGAGCCATGTACAAACCCTAGGAGTTTGTCTGAGCTAGGTTTGGTTGAAGTTTGGCTGATGCAATGAAGGGGCTTTTTGGGCAATTCCTATTGTGGCTGAGGGCTAATCCTACCTTTGTTCAAACCTTGCTGCAGGGAGTTTTCCCCTGTGAACAGAACTAGCTGCAAAGGTAGTATTCAACCGGTTCGTACCGATTCAGGCAAACTGGTAGCAGCAACTGCAGGTGAGCATAATGCCGTCTTATTTAGCCATGTTTTCGAGGCCGGGCACATATGCGGAAGGCACGCACACGAGCAAAGTGCATGCATGGAAGGCATGTGCAGCGAACCCGTGTTAAGAATATTGGAAACCTATCATTGGCTAGCTGTCTCTTTATCTCTTAAGTGCTGGCATCTGCTAAGGGCCATCAAGAAAGGTGAGGGCTGCTTTCTGTCTCCAAGAGCATGTTTCTCAATTTCTCATCCAGGGAAATATAATATTCTGCCTTTTTAATACTTCTCAAAAGTATTAAAGGTGTTGGTTACCACCTTCAAAGCGCTCCATGGCTTAGGACCGGGTTACTTACGGGACCGCCTACTGCCACCGTTTGCCTCTCACCGACCCGTGCGCTCTCACAGAGAGGGACTCCTCAGGGTACCGTCAGCCAAGCAAAGTCGTCTGGCGGCCCCCAGGGGAAGGGCCTTCTCTGTGGGGGCTCCCACCTTCTGGAACGAACTTCCTCCAGGACTTCGTCAACTTCCTGACCTTCGGACCTTTTGCCGCGAGCTGAAGACGCTTTTATTTATTCGCGCAGGACTGGCATAGATTTTTTAGAAGTTTATTATCTGGTTTTAAATTTTAATGTGGGTTTTACTGTTTTAAATGTATTTTAAATTTGTGGCCATATTTAATAAGTTTTTTAATTATTGTTTTATTCTGTATTTGTTCATCATGGTTTTATTTGGCTGTAAACCGCCCTGAGTCCTTTGGGAGAAGGGCGGTATAAAAATCTAATTAATAAATAAATAAAATAAATAAAATAAAATAAATAAAATATTTCATTCTTCTAGGAGGGGAGGGGGTAGCTTCCCACACCTAAATGCTTCCTTTTTGATCTTAACCTCTCAAAAATTATTATATTGAAATGTTCTCAAGGAATATACGAAGCGAAACACATTTATCTTTCTGCTGATAGGTGCATTTTTGCATGGAATTTGGATTCCCAGGACAGTGTATGCTGTTTTTTTTTTTTTCTGGCGTGCTCAAGTTTGTGTATATTCCTCTTTAAAATATAGGGTTAATATGTTTTTATTTGATCATGGGATGTCTGAAGAAATGTACATTTCAAGCAATAACTGAGCAATAACTGAGTTTAGCCCATGGGGGTTTTCTTAGGTAAGTTGTCCTAAAATGCAAAACAAGTTTATTTAAGTGTCCTGCATGTGCATACCACTCACCACTCACCACTCAACCGCCACTCACCACATCAACCGCCACTCACCATCGCAGGGAGACGGAACCTATGTGTTGGTTCCGTCCCAGGCGCCTGATGGACCCTGAGAGGTTCCTGACGGAGCTTGGGCCATTTCCTGAGGATCTGGCCCACGGCACGACTGAGGAACTAGTCGTGGCCTGGGAACAGGCCATGGCTGGGGCCTTGGACCGTGTCGCGCCTTTGCGGCCTCTGACCCGGCGCAGATCTCGTCCGGCCCCTTGGTTCTCCGAGGGGCTGAGGGAGATGAAACGCCGGAGAAGACGCCTAGAGAGCACTTGGAGGTCCAGTCGTTCTGAAGCTGATCGGACACTAGTTAGGTCCTATTCTAGGACCTACCTAGTGGCAATGAGGGAGGCGAGGCGTTCCTACGCCTCCACCCTCATTGTGTCGGCAGATAACAGCCCGGCCACCCTGTTTCGGGTGACTCGCTCCCTCCTTCACCAGGAGGTGCAGGATGACCCTTTGCAGGGACGAGCCGAGGAGTTTAGTGGTTATCTATACGATAAAATCGCTCAGCTCCGGGACGGTCTGGACCGAAATTGGGATGATCCAAGCAAGGGAGAGGAGACACGTCTTGTTGAGCCGGTTTGGGATGAGTTTGACCCTGTGGCTCCCGAGGACGTGGACAGGTTGTTGGGGAGGCTTCACACCACGACATGTTTACTGGACCCGTGTCCTTCCTGGCTGGTACTGGCCACTCAGGAGGTGACACGAGGCTGGCTCCAGAGGATTATCAACGCTTCTTTGCTGGAAGGGGTTTTCCCTGCCGCCTTGAAAGAGGCGGTGGTGAGACCCCTCCTCAAGAAGCCCTCCCTGGACCCAGCTATTTTGGGTAACTATCGTCCAGTCTCCAACCTTCGCTTCGTTGCGAAGGTTGTAGAGAGTGCTGTGGCACGACAGCTACCCCAATACCTGGATGAAGCCGCCTATCTAGACCTGCTCCAGTCCGGCTTCGACCTGGATACAGCACGGAGACAGCTTTGGTCGCATTGGTGGATGATCTCTGGCGGGCCAGGGACAGGGGTACCTCTGCCCTGGTCCTATTAGACCTCTCAGCGGCTTTTGATACCATCGACCATGGTATCTTGCTGCCCGGTTGGGGGATTGGGAGTGGAGGCACCGCATCGGTGGTTCTCCTCCTATCTCTCCGACCGGTCGCAGACGGTGTTGACAGGGGGGCAGAGGTCGACCACGAGGTGCCTCACTTGTGGGGTCCCGCCGGGGTCGGTTCTCTCCCCCCTGCCGTTCAACATCAACATGAAGCCGGTGGGTGAGATCATCAGTGGCTTCGGGTGAGATACCAACAGTACGCTGATGACACCCAGCTTGTATTTTTCCACCCCGGCCACCCCAATGAAGTTGTTGAAGTGCTGTCCCGGTGTTTGGAAGCCGTACGGGTCTGGATGGGGAGAAACAGGCTCAAGCTTAATCCCTCCAAGACGGAGTGGCTGTGGATGCCGGCATCCCGATTCAGTCAACTGCAGCCGCGGTTGACTGTTGGAGGCGAGTTATTGGCCCCAAAGGACAGGGTGCGAACTTAGGTGTCCTCCTGGATGATCGGCTGTCGCTTGAAGATCATTTGACGGCCGCTCCAGGAGGGCCTTCCACCAGGTCCGCCTGGTTCGCAGTTGCGCCCTTCCTTGATCGGGATGCCTTGTGCACAGTCACTCATGCGCTCGTTACCTCTCGCTTGGATTATTGTAATGCTCTCTACATGGGGCTCCCCTGAAGTGCACTCGAGGCTTCAGTTAGTCCAGAATGCAGCTGCTGGTGATAGAGGAGCTCGCGTGGCTCCCATGTAACACCGCCTCCTGCACAGACTGCACTGGCTACCTGTGGCCTTCGAGTGCACTTTAAGGTGTTGGTTACGACCTTTAAAGCGCCCATGGCTTAGGGCCTGGGTACTTACGGGACCGCCTGCTGTTACCACATGCCTCCCACCGACCTGCACGCCTCACAGAGAGGGACTTCTCAGGTGCCGCCCGCCAAACAATGTCGGCTGGCGGCCCCAGGAAGGGCCTTCTGTGGGGGCTCCCACACTCTGGAACGAGCTTCCCCAGGCTTACGCCAAATACCTGACCTTCGGACTTTCCGCCACAACTGAAGACACACCTTTTATTCAGGGCTGGCTTGAATTGAATTTTAAATGTCAAATTTTATTAATTTTAAATGGGGTTTTTTAGTGTAAAATTTTTTTAAATTTTCAGGCTAATTTAAATAAGTTTCTTAAATTGCATTTTAATTGTATTTTGTATTGTTTGTTTTATTCTGCCAGTATAAATCTCTCTCTCTCTCTCTCTCTTTCTCACCCATGTACTTTTTTGCCCAGGACCTCAAACCCACGTGGTCCTGTCCGCCATTAAACCATCTTTCCAATCAGCCACCATGTTTCCAGTGTCTTTCTCCCAGGTGTGAAATGCTCCCGGTTCGGACCGGATCGCCCGATCCAGTAGCAATGGTGGTGGTGGTTTGGAGAACGAGTAGCAAAAATCCCTGCCCCCCCCAGCTGAGCCACGCGATGATCAGAGCTTTTTTTTTTTTTACTTTTAAAAGCATTTTGTAAAAAAAATGGGGGAAAAATGCTTTTAAAAGCTTGTGATGATCAGGCAACTCCATTGGATCGCCAGAGGAAAAAAAGCTTTTAAAGGGTTCTGACGATCCCAGCTGAGTTGCCTGATTGCCAGAACCTTTTAAAAGCTTTTTTTTTAACAAACTCTTTGGCCGAAGAGCTTGTAGAAAACATGCTTTTAAAGGGTTCTGACAATCCCAGCTGAGCTGCACGATCATCAGAGCTTTTTTTTTTTTTTTACTTTTAAAAGCATTTTTTCTTCGGCTGAAAAAATGCTTTTAAAAATAAAAAAAAAGTTGGGCACGCCCACCCAGTCTCATTATCCCCCCACCAGGCCACGCCCACAGAACCGGTAGTAACAAATTTTATATTTCACCCCTGCTTTCTTCCCACTTGGAACTGAACCCAGATGGACATTTCTTCCAACAATTATTATTAATTTAAAAAAAGGAAATGGTAGATAAGTTAATAATTTCTTTTTAATGTTTGTTGAAGTTGGAGCGGGACTCAACTCAGCCATCCTTCTGGTAAACTAGATATTGCAATGCACGAGAGGGGAATCCAGAATTGCAACAGAGCGAAGGGGGTCTTGGAATCCCCTGTCAAAGTTGAATTGAAACTTGTGCAGCTGGAAAATTTAAACCGAGAATGATTTATAGCAGGGAACTGAAATTTAACCCTGGGGTGTCTGTGGGCGTGTGTGGATTTTCACTTTCAGTGTGTTTCCAGCCAGCCAACACTGGGTGAGAAATTCATCAACATTTGGAGGTTTTCGACTTTCCCTGGTTTGATTTGTATCAGGTATGACTCACTTACTGACATGCATTCCAGGGGTGAAATCCAGCAGGTTCTGACAGGTTCTGGAGAACCGGTAGCAGAAATTTTGAGCAGTTCAGAGAACCGGTAGCAGAAATTTTGAGTAATTCAAAGAACTGGCAAATACCACCTCAGGCTGGCCCCAGAGTGGGATGGCAATGGAGATTTTGCAATATCCTTCCCCCAGGATGGGGAGGGAATGGGGATTTTGCAGTATCCTTCCCCTGGAGTGTGGTGGAAATGGAGATTTTGCAGCCTCCTTCCCCTGCCGTGCCTACCAAACCATTCCACCAAGGCACACCATGCCCACCAAGCCACGCCCACAGTAAAAAAAAAATTGGATTTCCGCCACTGATGCATTCCTTTAATTATTTTTTATTAGTATACTGGAATACTGTGTCCAGCTCCGCTCGCGATACAAAAGACACGCTAGAGCTAGGAAAAGGGCAGAGAAGAGCAATGAAGATGACAAGAAGTCCATGGAGGTTTTCAGTCATCGAGATCAAAATCAAAAGTGCTTTTCCCCCCCCTCCTTCTTCGTCAAGAGGCAACTGGACTTTCTTTGTTTTTCCTTGAAGATGTTTCATTTCTTGGACGAGAAGCAAAACATCTTCCAAGAAAAACGAGGAAAGGCCAGTTGCCTCGTAAGAAAAGAAAAAAAGTGCCTATGGGACAAAGATGAGACAAGGTCCAAACCAGGGGTCTGCAAACTTGGCTCTTTTAAGACTTGTGGACTTCAACTCTCAGCTGGCTGAGGAACTCTGGGAGTTGAAGTCCACAAGTCTTAAAAGAGCCAAGTTTGCAGACCCCTGGTCTAGACCAGTGACGGTGAACCTTTTAGACATCAAATACCCAAACTGTGCACACGGGCATGCCCGTACTGAAAGGTGCGAAGGCTCAGACATGCATGCACGGACATGCACAAACATGTGCATGCATGGACATGTGCACACACATGGGCAGCAGAGACCCGAAGACCAGCTCGCCGGCGGGAGGCGGGGCATCCCAACACGGGCAGCGCTGCAAGAGGTAAGATTTTCTTCTATCATGAGCTTCTGTTTCGTCGTTTGCAGGAAAACAAAAGCTCATGAAAGAAACGCCACGGAGATCTAACCTGGGGCGACGGTGCAGCTGCCAGCAGAGAGGGCTCTGCGTGCCACATCTGGCACACGTGCCATAGTTTTGCCATCACGGGTCTAGACTCTAGAGCAGGGGTCGGCAACCTGCGGCTCTGGAGCCGCATGTGGCTCTTTCACCCCTTTGCTGTGGCTCCCTGTCACTCAAACTATGCGTCACAACCACCAATGTGAGACACCCACTGGCATGTGATTTACTGAGTTTTTCAACCCCCGGTAAGCCAACCATGGATAAATCCAAGAAAAGAAAAGTTTCAGAAGAAAGGAGAATATTTTCAGACTGCTAAGACAGTCTGTTATTAACACAGCTGCTTGCAATTACTGCAGGTTCTAGTCCCACCAGGCCCAAGGTTGACTCAGCCTTCCATCCTTTATAAGGTAGGTAAAATGAGGACCCAGATTGTTGGAGGCAATAAGTTGACTTTGTATATAATATACAAATGGATGAAGACTATTGCTTGACATAGTATAAGCCACCCTGAGTCTTCGGAGAAGGGCGGGATATAAATGCAAATAATAATAATAAAAAACACATATGCTAGCTCAAGAAATAGCCAGCCACGGAAGGGTTTGTGGCTCCCGGTGTTTTCTTTTCTGTGGGAAACAGGCCAAGTGGTTCTTTGAGTGTTTAAGGTTGTAGACCCTTGCTCTAGAGGCTAAACCATATGATAAACGGTTAAGGAATTAGAATTGTTTAGTCTAGTGAAGAGAAGAACTAAAGGTACCATGGTATCTTGCTGCGCCCGGTTGGGGGATTGGGAGTGGGAGGCACCGTGCATCGGTGGTTCTCCTCCTATCTCTCCGACCGGTGCAGGACGGTGTTGACAGGGGGCAGAGGTCGACCACGAGGTGCCTCACTTGTGGGGTCCGCGGGGTCGATTCTCGCCCCTGCTGTTCAACATCTACATGAAACCGTTGGGTGAGATCATCAGTGGCTTCGGGTGAGATACCAACAATGCGCTGATGACACCCAGCTGTACTTTTCCACCCCGGGCCACCCCAATGAAGTTGTTGAAGTGCTGTCCCGGTGTTTGGAAGCCGTACGGGTCTGGATGGGGAGAAACAGGCTCAAGCTTAATCCCTCCAAGACGGAGTGGCTGTGGATGGCGGCATCTCGATTCAGTCAACTGCAGCGCGGTTGACTGTTGAGGCGAGTTATTGGCCCCAAAGGACAGGTGCGCAACTTAGGTGTCCTCCTGGATGATCGGCTGTCGTTTGAAGATCATTTGACGGCCGTCTCCAGGAGGGCCTTCCACCAGGTCCGCCTGGTTCGGCAGTTGCGCCCCTTCCTTGATCGGGATGCCTTGTGCACAGTCACTCATGCGCTCGTTACCTCTCGCTTGGATTATTGTAATGCTCTCTACATGGGGCTCCCCCTGAAGTGCACTCAGAGGCTTCAGTTAGCCCAGAATGCAGCTGCGCGGGTGATAGAGGGAGCTACGCGTAGCTCCCATGTAACACCGCTCCTGCACAGACTGCACTGGCTACCTGTGGCCTTCCGAGTGCACTTTAAGGTGTTGGTTACGACCTTTAAAGCGCTCCATGGCTTAGGGCCTGGGTACTTACGGGACCGCCTGCTGCTACCACATGCCTCCCACCCCACCCGTGCGCTCTCACAGAGAGGGACTTCTCAGGTGCCGTCCGCCAAACAATGTCGGCTGGCCTCCAGGGAAGGGCCTTTCTGTGGGGCTCCACACTCTGAAACGAGCTTCCCCCAGGCTTACGCCAAATACCTGACCTTCGGACTTTCCGCAGCGAACTGAAGACACACCTTTTTATTCGCGCGGGGCTGGCTTGAATTGAATTTTAAATGTCAAATTTTATTGATTTTAAATGGGGTTTTTTAGTGAAAATTTTTTTAAATTTTCAGGCTAATTTAAATAAGTTTCTTAAATTGCATTTTAATTGTATTTTGTATTGTTTGTTTTATTCTGCCAGTATAAATCTCTCTCTCTCTCTCTCTTTCTCACCCATGTACTTTTTTGCCCAGGACCTCAAACCCACATGGTCCTGTCCACCATTAAACCATCTTTCCAATCAGCCACCATGTTTCCAGTGTCTTTCTCCCAGGTGTGAAATGCTCCCGGTTTGGACCGGATCACCCGATCCAGTAGCAATGGCGGTGGGTGGTTCAGAGAACCGGTAGCAAAAATCCCTGCCCTCTCCCCAGCTGAGCTGCAGGATCATCAGAGCTTTTTATTTTTTTATTTTTAAAAGCATTTTGTAAAAAAATGCTTTTAAAAGCCTGTGGTGATCAGGCAACTCCACTGAGATCCCCAGAGGAAAAAAAGCTTTTAAAGGGTTCTGACGATCCCAGCTGAGTTGCCTGATTGCCAGAACCTTTTAAAAGCTTTTTTTTTAACAAACTCTTTGGCTGAAGAGGTTGTAGAAAAAATGCTTTTAAAGGGTTCTGACGATCCCAGCTGAGCCGCGCGATCATCAGAGCTTTTTTTTTTTTACTTTTAAAAACATTTTTTCTTTGGCTGAAAAAATGCTTTTAAAAGTAAAAAAAAAAGTTGGCCACGCTCACCCAGTCACATTATCCCCCCACCAAGCCACGCCCACAGAACCAGTAATAACAAATTTTACATTCCACCCCTACTTTCCTCCCACTTGGAACTGAACCCAGATGGACATTTCTTCCAACAATTATTATTAATGTAAAAAAAGGAAATGGTAGATAAGTTAAGAATTTCTTTTTAATGTTTGTTGAAGTTGGAGTGGGATTCAACTCAGCCATCCTTCTGGTAAACTAGATATTGCAATGCACGAGAGGGGAATCCAGAATTGTAACAGAGCGAAGGGGATCTTGGACCTGTCAAAGTTGAAGTGAAACTTGTGCAGCTGGAAAATTTAAACCGAGAATGATTTATAGCAGGGAACTGAAATTTAACCCTGGGGTGTCTGTGGGCGTGTGTGGATTTTCACTTTCAGTGTGTTTCCAGCCAGCCGACACTGGGTGAGAAATTCATCAACATTTGGAGGTTTTCAACTTTCCCTGGTTTGATTTGTATCAGGTATGACTCACTTACTGACATGCATTCCAGGGGTGAAATCCAGCAGGTTCTGACAGGTTCTGGAGAACCGGTAGCAGAAATTTTGAGCAGTTCAGAGAACCAGTAACAGAAATTTTGAGCAGTTCAGAGAACCGGTAAATATCACCTCTGTCTGGCCCCAGAGTGGGGTGGCAATGGAGATTTTGCAATATCCTTCCCCCAGGATGGGGAGGGAATGGGGATTTTGCAATATCCTTCCCCCAGGATGGGGAGGGAATGGGGATTTTGCAGTATCCTTCCCCCAGGATGGGGAGGGAATGGGGATTTTGCAGTATCCTTCCCCTGGAGTGTGGTGGGAATGGAGATTTTGCAGCCTCCTTCCCCTGCCGTGCCTACCAAACCATTCCACCAAGGCACACCATGCCCACCGAGCCACGTCCACAGTAGAAAAAAAATTGGATTTCCGCCACTGATGCATTCCTTTAATTATTTTTTTATTAGTATACTGGAATACTGTGTCCAGCTCCGCTCGCGATACAAAAGACACGCTAGAGCTAGGAAAAGGGCAGAGAAGAGCAATGAAGACGACAAGAAGTCCATGGAGGTTTTCAGTCATCGAGATCGAAATCAAAAGTGCTTTTTTTCCCCCTCCTTCTTCGTCAAGTGGCAACTGGACTTCCTTTGTTTTTCCTTGAAGATGTTTCATTTCTTGGACGAGAAGCAAAACATCTTCCAAGAAAAACAAGGAAAGGCCAGTTGCCTCATAAGAAAAGAAAAAAGTGCCTATGGGACAAAGATGAGACAAGGTCTAAACCAGGGGTCTGCAAACTTGGCTCTTTTAAGACTTGTGGACTTCAACTCCCAGAGTTCCTCAGCAAGCAAAGCTAGCTGAGGAACTCTGGGAGTTTTTTTTTTTTTAATTTGCATTTATATCCCGCCCTTCTCCGAAGTCTCAGGGCGGCTTACATTGTGTCAAGCAATAGTCTTCATCCATTTGTATATTATATACAAAGTCAACTTATTGCCCCCAACAATCTAGGTCCTCATTTTACCTACCTTATAAAGGATGGAAGGCTGAGTCAACCTTGGGCCTAGTGGGACTTGAACCTGCAGTAATTGCAAGCAGCTGCTGTTAATAACAGACTGTCTTAGCAGTCTGAGCCACTCAAGGAGTTGAAGTCCACAAGTTTTAAAAGAGCCAAATTTGCAGACCCCTGGTCAAGACCAGTGACGGCGAACCTTTTAGACATCAAATACCCAAACTGCACACACGGGCATGCCCGTACTGAAAGGTGCGAAGGCTCAGAAGTGTATTTTATTTATTTATTTATTATTATTTATTTATTAATTAAACTTTTATACCGCCCTTCTCCCGAAGGACTCAGGGCGGTGTACAGCCTTCATTTAAAACAATTAATATACATATTAAAATAACAATTAAAAAGCTTATTCAATAAAAGGCCGAAATTAAAACCGTCCAATTGACCCTATAAAATACCCAGTAAAATTACAGTTAAAAAATTTAAAATTTAAAATTTAGAATTTAAAAATCAGGCCAGTCCCACCAGTGTATGCACGGACATGCACAAACATGTGCATGCATGGACATGTGCACACACATGGGCATCAGAGACCCGAAGACCAGCTCGCCGGCAGGAGGCGGGGCATCCCAACACCGGCAGCGCTGCAAGAGGTAAGATCTTCTTCTATCATGAGCTTCTGTTTCGTCGTTTGCAGGAAAACAAAAGCTCATGAAAGAAACGCCACGGAGATCTAACCTGGGGCGACGGTGCAGCTGCCAGCAGAGAGGGCTCTGCGTGCCACATCTGGCACGCGTGCCATAGTTTTGCCATCACGGGTCTAGACTCTAGAGCAGGGGTCGGCAACCTGCGGCTCTGGAGCCGCATGTGGCTCTTTCACCCCTTTGCTGTGGCTCCCTGTCACTCAAAGTATGCATCACAACCACCAATGTGAGACACCCACTGGCATGTGATTTACTGAGTTTTTCAACCCCCGGTAAGCCAACCATGGATAAATCCAAGAAAAGAAAAGTTTCAGAAGAAAGGAGAATATTTTCAGACTGCTAAGACAGTCTGTTATTAACACAGCTGCTTGCAATTACTGCAAGTTCAAGTCCCACCAGGCCCAAGGTTGACTCAGCCTTCCATCCTTTATAAGGTAGGTAAAATGAGGATCCAGATTGTTGGGGGCAATAAGTTGACTTTGTATATAATATACAAATGGATGAAGACTATTGCTAACATAGTGTAAGCCGCCCTGAGTCTTCGGAGAAGGGCGGGATATAAATGCAAATAATAATAATAAAAAAACACATATGCTAGCTCAAGAAATAGCCAGACACGGGAAGGGTTTTATGGCTCCCGGTGTTTTCTTTTCTGTGGGAAACAGGCCAAGTGGCTCTTTGAGTGTTTAAGGTTGTAGACCCTTGCTCTAGAGGCTAAACCATATGATAAACGGTTAAGGGAATTAGAATTGTTTAGTCTAGTGAAGAGAAGAACTAAAGGTAACATGATAGCCGTCTTCCAGTGCTTGAGGGACTATAACGTAGAACAGGGGGTTGACTTATCCTCCATAGCACCTGAGGGCAGGAGAAGAAGTAATGGACGGAAAGTTACCCAAGAAAAATCCAACCTGGAAAAAAAAATGGGGGAAATTTCTGCAGCGAGAACAAATAATCCATGAGAAAGCTAGGTTTCTGAAGTTGTGAGTGTTCCATCCATCAACCCTGAAGCTGGCCTGGCTGAAGTCAGCATTGGCTTCAGTGCTGACACACTGGAACTGAGGGGTAGTGAGCGGGAAGTAGAGATAGTTGGGGTATTATAGTCAAAACAAAATACTTCCTCTTGGGAACCAAGGACGTTCCTGCAGGTGCTGGAAGGAGGGGACTGGAGTCACCTAGCAACTGGACTGTATCCTGATTGGACCGTGTGACTGATTGTTTTGAGAAAGTGAAAAACTTTCATTTTTAATTGGGTGAAAACCACTGGAAAAATCAGAGTCGGTTTTCACCAGCCTGTGCCAAGATGACATATCCAATAAACATGGCTTAGGACCAGGATATTTACGGGACCGTCTACTGCCATCTTCTATCTCCCAGTGACCGGTGCGTTCTCACAGAGAGGGACTCCTTAGGGTGCCGTCAGCCAGACAATGTCGACTGGTGGCCCCCAGGGGGAGGGCCTTCTCTGTGGGGGCTCCTACCCTGTGGAACGAACTTCCCCCTGGACTTCGTCAACTAGCCGACCTTCGGACCTTTCGCCGCGAACTTAAAACCTATTTATTCCGTTTAGCTGGACTGGCTTGATTTTAAAAATTTTAATTTGTTTTTATGGGTTTTAAATTTTTGTAAATTTTTTATTGGGTGTTATTAGATTTTAAATTTTCGGCCAATTGAATAAGTTTTTTAAGGGGTGTTCTTAATATTATATGTATTGTTTTTCTTTTTCTTTTTATTCTGGCTGTGCACCGCCCTGAGTCCTTCAGGAGAAGGGCGGTATACAAATTAAAATATTGTTATTATTATTATTATTATTATTATAAACTCACTCTTTGAGGAAACTGCCTGCCTCAGAGTTTTGTTTGCTATGGGTATGTTACTTGGAACCCTGACACCATTGCTGGAGGTTCTCAAGAAAAGACTGGACAGCCATTTGTCCGATATGCAATATGGTCTCCTGCTTGAGCAGAGGGTTGAACTAAAAGACCTCCATAGTCCTTTCCAGCCCTATGATATTGCAACTATATCTATGAAGTGTTTAGAGTTTAGAGTGCTTTAAGAACACAAAGGTTATATGGTGGACTTGTAAAAAAATCAAACCGTTTTGGATTAAAATATAGTGGATTATGCAGAATATTTTGAAAAAGAAGATAAAGTTCACGGCACAACTGTTTTTACTAGGTATACTCACATTGCAACTGTACAGTAATAGAGACTAAATTAATATTGAACTTAATATCAGCAGCGAGACTTTTGGTGGCGCAACATTGGAAGAAAGAAGAACTGCCTACAATTGAAGAATGGACACTTAAAGTTTCAAATTTAGCAGAAACGGCAAAAATTTCTGCGTATTTGAAAGACTATTCACAAGAACGATATATAGTAGAATGGAGAAAATGGATTGATTATATTCAAAATAAGTATCAGACCAAATAGCTTATGAGTGATAGTAGGAAATGTATTGTATTTGTTTAAAAGGGAAAAGGGGAGTTAAGGGATCAATGGGGGAGAAGGGATTATGGGTAATGGTTTTTGTAGTATTTTAGCATATGTTTGTTAGATGTTATACCCTGTATTTTGCTCTGGGAAGTCTCGGGGAGGGGCGAAGGGGGGGGAGATAATTTTTTTAGAAGTTTTGTTGTAAAACACTTTAAAAAAAAAAAAAAGAACACAAAGGTCAAGTAGCAAACAATGTTGTTTTCCAAATGCGGCCCCTACACATTTCTTTGATTGCCCCCCAGGGTCCAGGAATGCTACCATTGTACATGAAGAGTGGCCTCAGTTATCATGGACCAGTAATGGTGAACCTTTTAGGTACCAAGTGCCCAAAGTGCGCACACACCCAAACTGCAAGGTGCAGGCACATGTGCTTGTATGCCCCACGCATATGTGGGCACCCCATGCATGCACCCCTGCTCCAACTAAAAGGCAAGGTGTGGGTGCATGCAAGCGTGTGCCCTGCGCATACGTGGCAGAGACCAGAAACGAAGATGGGGCTATGGCACGCCTACTGTTATGTCCCCCTCCCCACTTCACAAAGCAAACACAAAGACATGTGTCTTCCAGTCTTTTCATTTGCTACAGACCTGATTTTCTTCAGTTGAGGAAATACTTGGCAGTGACTGTGCAAAGGCCTGCCAAGTTCTGAGTCCGTTATCTCGTGTCCAAGATCCGTTGCCAAAACTCACTGACAAAGTCCTTTAACCCTCCAACAACCGAGCCGCAGTGCACCCTTGGTAGCTTTTTTGTCCGTCACAAGGGCCAAAAGGAAGCTCCACCCACTTTTATACCCTGTGGGGTGTAGCTCAGTGACTCAGCAATCTCTGAGCCTGCCACACCTTTTCCTCCGCTGCGCACATTTATCTTTTTGTCACTGCCTCGGATCAATCCAGGATTGATCATCAGCAGCTGGGACTTGAGCCGTTGCCAGGGAGGAGGAGGGTGCGGGAGAGGGAGGCCTTGTCAGCTCCTCCTCCTGGCCTGCAGCTGGAACTTGGGGCGGTGCCAGCGAGGAGGGTCCTGGCGAGGGAGGCCTTGCTGGCTCCTCTCCCTCACTTCTGAGTCACTCTCCTCCATGAGGACAGGCTTGGGGGGGCGGAGTCACAACACATGCTCACAGAGGGCTCTGCATGCCACCTCTGGCACACGTGCCATAGGTTCGCCACCACTGTCACAGACCATGGTAACAGATCCCTGGTTTAGCGCAAGATTACCTCGAACCCACCTATGGTAGTAGTGCTCACCATAAATCGTGATGACTTCTGTAACTTAATTATGGATCCAGGGAAGAAATTCTCATTAAATAATTGTAGCCAAAATCGAACATTTCAATAGAATCGAGCCGGCTCACCTGCCCACAGATTGAGTTCTTAGTGGTAGCATGGTTGAAAAGGCAGAAAGATTTAATTGCTTTAATTCTGAAATTTAATTATCCAGCTTTCTGAAAGTACACCATTACCCCATAGAGAGATTTTAAATTACATTCAAAATGTGGAAGCAATGTGTTTGGATCTTTCGCTGCGTGAACGTGAACGCATTTTAAGCACAAGTATCTCTCCAGTGCTGTAACTTTGAAGAACTATGGGAAAACGTTGTCACCAGTTTAGATACAGTAGTGGCCAAAATTGTGGAAACCTTTTGAGAAAAGTGTTTTTGAGGTTTGATGGCTAATAACACCACTTTTGGGGGGGAGTTTCAAGATAATCCTATTCCACTGCTGGAATGGCCTGGGAATAGCCCAGACCTTCACCCAATTGGAAATCTATGGAGCTGACTAAAAAAATTTGTTAGTCAGAAGTGACCCAGCAATAAAACCCAGTTAATAGAAGCCATCCTTCAATCTTGGTTTCACATGAGAACAGCTGCAGAACTCAAAGACTTGGTTCACTCCACGGGAAGACAATGTAAGGCCGTAATTCATGCTAAAGGTTACCCAACTAAGGATTAACGGACATGGTGATCATTTTTGTATATCTCATTTTTTTCTATGGTGATAATTTTTGTATGCCTCATTTTTTCTATGGTGATCATTTTTGAATATCTCTTTTTTTTCTATGTGTTTCACTTTTCTTCTTTATACTCTAACTGCTATTCTAATATCACATCCTTCATAAAAGTTATTGCATTACATTCTTGATTAAATTATCTTTTAATTGATAAGAGGGCGGAGGGCGGTGAGAGGTGAGAGGGTGGAGATGCGTCTTGTCAAGATTGTTTGGGATGAGTTTGACCTTGTGGCTCTCGAGGACGTGGACAGGTTGTTGGGGAGGCTGCACGCCACCACGTGTTTATTGGACCCGTGTCCTTCCTGGTTGGTGCTGGCCACACAGGAGGTGACACGAGGCTGGCTCCGGGGGATCATTAATGCTTCTTTGCAGGAAGGGGTCTTTCCTGCCGCCTTAACATAACATAACATAACATAACAACAGAGTTGGAAGGGACCTTGGAGGCCTTCTAGTCCAACCCCCTGCCCAGGCAGGAAACCCTACACCATCTCAGTCAGATGGTTATCCAACATTTTCTTAAAAATTTCCAGTGTTGGAGCATTCACAACTTCTGAAGGCAAGTCGTTCCACTTATTAATTGTTCTAACTGTCAGGAAATTTCTCCTTAGTTCTAAGTTGCCTCTTTCCTTGATCAGTTTCCACCCATTGCTTCTTGTTCTACCCTCAGGCACCCTGGAGAACAGCCCGACTCCCTCTTCTTTGTGGCAGCCCCTGAGATATTGGAACACAGCTATCATGTCTCCCCTAGTCCTTCTTTTTGTTAAACTAGACATACCCAGTTCCTGCAACCGTTCTTCATATGTTTTATCCTCCAGTCCCCTAATCATCTTTGTTGCTCTTCTCTGCACTCTTTCTAGAGTCTCAACATCTTTTTTACATCGTGGCGACCAAAACTGGATGCAATATTCCAAGTGTGGCCTTACCAAGGCATTATAAAGTGGTACTAACACTTCACGTGATCTTGATTCTATCCCTCTGTTTATGCAGCCCAGAACTGTGTTGGCTTTTTTAACAGCTGCTGCACACTGCTGGCTAATATCTAAATGGTTATCCACTAGGACTCCAAGATCCCTCTCACAGGTAAAGAGGCGGTGGTGAGACCCCTCCTCAAGAAGCCTTCCCTGGACCCAGCTATTTTGGGCTAGAAGACCTCCGAGTGTCCCTTCCATCCCTATGATTCTACATTTCTAGAAGCAAGTCACAGTGGTACTGGTTGAATCACCACCAACTCTTCAAATTGGTCCTATAATTTCTACACCTGCCTTTAAAAAGTTACTGTATCAGAAATACGATCTTTTTTAATCCATTCCCACAATGGAAGAATGGATGGAGAACGCGATGGAGTTGGAGGAGATGGCCAAATGAGCTATTTTAATTGAAGAAAAGAATTTATTCAATTTTGTTTCCACTTGGAAACCATTTCTGGACTTTATGCTCAAAACAGAAAGAAATGAAAACAGAAAGAAAGAAACTTTGATTTTTAGGTTTTAAATGATTGAATTAACTCCGGTTTTACAGAAAGAGTTAGTACTTACTAATTATGTAAAGCAAAACGGTGAGTTTGTAACACTGTTTTATATTCTACTGCGCTGAAAAAAGTGGGAAGTCACTGCTTTTTTTTTCTTTCTTTCTTCTTTATCTTGCACTCTTTCCATTTTCCCCCATAAATTGTAATAAAAATTGTGTGTGTGTGTGTGTGTGTATAATATATATATTATACACACATGGAATTATAATATATGTAATTCCTTGTGGTGTCCAATCACACGGCCAATAAAAAATTCTATTCTATTCTAAAATTCTATATAATATATATAATTCTGTATGTATTCTCATGCAAATGGAAATGCTCAGTGTCTCTTGGGCTGAGTGTTCCTAAAAAGAAAAAGAAAAAACAGATACTAACTCAAGCTTCACTGAAAAAAAAGGGGGGGGGTTGGAAATTGCATTCATTACTGGTCAATGACCATAATAAATTGTATTGATTGAATAGCATGGAAATTGTCTTCCTAGGTGACCTGAGAGGCCATTTTCCACACGTCTCCCAATTTACAAAACTTCTCCTCAGTTCATTGATCCCATTATAGAAACCTGTTAGTTTTCTGCATTAATTAAAAGCCCAGCTCTTGTCTTAGGCTTTGGCAAGTCCTTCGCTGCCCCAGCATCCAAAGTGGGTTCTGTGGTTGCTAGGATTCAGCTTTATGGTTTCAGGTGTTTTCACTCAGGATACTGTTAATGTTTGCAGTTGGGGTATTTTAGAATAGAATAGAATAGAATAGAATAGAATAGAATAGAATAGAATAGAATAGAATAGAATAGAATAGAATATGGAATGGAGAATAGAATAGAATAGAATAGAATAGAATAGAATAGAATAGAATAGAATAGAATAGAATAGAATAGAATAGAATAGAATATGGAATGGAATGGAAAATAGAATAGAATAGAATAGAATAGAATAGAATAGAATAGAATAGAATAGAATATGGAATAGAATAGAATAGAATAGAATAGAATAGAATAGAATAGAATAGAATAGAATATGGAATGGAGAATAGAATAGAATAGAATAGAATAGAATAGAATAGAATAGAATAGAATAGAATAGAATAGAATAGAATAGAGCTGGAAGGGACCTTGGAGGTCTTCTAGTCCAGCCCCCTGCTCAAGCAGGAGAACCATTTCAGATAACTGACTGTCTAGTCTCCTCTTAAAAACCTCCAGTGATGGAGCACCTACGATTTCCGAAGGCAAGGTGTTCCACTAGTTAATTGTCTTCACTGTTAGGAAGTTTCTCCTTAATCCCAGGTTTCTTTTCTCCTTGATTAGTTTCCACCCATTGCTTCTTGTCCTGCCCTCTGGTGCTTTGGAGAATAATTTGACCCCCCCTCTTCTTTGTGGCAGCCCCTCAAGTACTGGAACACTGCTATCATGTCACTTCCCTAATTCTTTTCTTTGACTTTTATTGATTACCATACTTTGAGAATAAACTAAAGAAAATTGATATGAAATCTAAGATCTAGAAGCAGACGCTGCTTGAGAACTTCAGGACTCATTTTGGGAGAACAGGAATCCAAAGGCTGAAAGCTGGAGAGTACGGATAAGTCTGTTTACAACAGCATTGAAAAAAAAAAAGACTTATGACCACTTTTCACACTTATGACCATTCCAGCATCCCCCATGGTCATGTGATCAAAATTCAGTCGCTTGGCAACTGGCTCATATTTATGACGGTCGCAGTGTCCTGGGGGTCACGTCACCTGATCCCCTTTGGCGACCTTCTGATAAGCCAAGTCAATGGGGTAGCCGGATTCACTTAGCGACCGTGTCACTAACTGAACCACTGCAGTGATTCCCTGGGGCAAGAAAGATCATAAAATGGGGGGGGCAAATTTTAAACACGCATCTCTCTTAACAACAAACTGAAATTGCGATGTTAAGTCAAGGACTACCTGTAGAATTATTCTCAATGGTGCAAAAGCGGGCAAAATGTAAGCATCATGCAACGCCCTGATAGATGTGATCGATATCACAGTCAGATTTTTCAAGATGAACCTCAATAGTCCAGGAGGGATGTCCTTGTTATCCATTATATGTTTCTTCCTCGACCTTCATTTTTATGATTTTAATTGGGAAAGGTAAGATAAAATAAAAGAACCAGCTTCAACATCATTAAAGAATGCCTTTGTGCTTAACAGGCAGACTTGGAAAGAAAGAAAAAAAATGAACTGCTTTAACTTGATCTCAGGTTTTTCTCATGAGGTTCACGCACATCTCCAAGAAAAATACACCAAGAACCCGTCAACGCGATAGGGAGTTTCCAGAGACTTGGGAAACATCCTCACAATAATCCCTAAATGGTCACGCTTCCCACATAAACATTTTGTGAACACTTCCACAACACACGTTCAAAATCCCAAGTGAATTTGCTAACACCAATTTTTTTAAAAATCGTGGGGGGGACACAGATGGGAAAAGACAAAATTTTAGTGCTGAAGCTCAGCTTTCCTGCCAGGCAGATCAAATAATGTTCTGGATTTAGCCAGAGTTCCCAACTTGGGAATCCTGACAGATATAAGCAGTAAATCCAATAGAAACAGTTTTCATGTGTTTTACCCACCTATAGATACCTACCGATCTAGCTCTATGCATCTGCTCTTATTATTTGCATCCTACATACTGGCAGCATCATACAAGACTTTTTACAAGATACATTCTTTTTACATAAAAAAAAGATATATATTTTTTTAAAAAATGGCTGGATTATGTATCATAGACTCACCCCTTCTGACATTTCAATTAATTAAAAGCAGGAACTTTTAACAAATCTATTTTTTTTTTAAAAAACAACCACATATATATCACTCTATCAACAAATCCTTATATGGGTGTTTTCATGCCTCAGCATACAAAGATAACGGACTATATATGTTTTTTTTATGGAATCTTTTATTTACTAGAATTTTTTTTAAAAAAAAGCAAGTTAGACGTTCACACAACAAGGAGGAAAAAAAAAAGATAAAATGGCAAGCACCATAAATTTCAACCCAGAAAAAACCACAGTAAGAAATTCAATAAGTAGATTTTGCTCATCAGCCATTTCAACGGCATTGATTCTTTTCATTTTTTTTTCTTCCAGATGACAAACTAATTGAATCCCCCCCTCAATGAATTAGCTTTGAAGTCTCAATCTAGATTATGCATATCATTTAATAAATCTGACACCAGACAGGAAAGGCTAGCAAAAGGATACAAGGAAAGATCCAATTTGGGAAACCAGAAAGCATCGTTTCATCTCCCCAAGTCATTAAAAAAATAACTATGCAGTTAAAACGGGTTATAGAAAAGACAGCAAATAATTAGATTCTGCAATTCCGTGGGAATTAATATTTTACTACGGAAAAAAAAAAACCACTCGGAGAATAAATGACTCTTTTAACTGTGCTTAAAATCAAAGAATTGTCTTTTCAGCTACAAGCAACTTTCCGAGTCTGAATTATGGCATCTAATTGTCACAATAGCTTCGTTTTGCTATACATCCACCATTGATTAGGAACAAGAGCAGATTAAAAAAAAATTACACTCAACACAAGCTGCCATCCAAAGGGGGAAGAGAAAAGAGGCGCTATCTCTCTCTCTCTTCCCCCCCTTGCACAAATATATTTTGTCATTGTAGCAGAACTATTCAATCCTCCAGATTTAACAGCGTATTTTTAGTTAAAAATATATGTCAAGATCATCCGTCTGCTCGCGCTCGCTGGCTCTCCCCCAGTTAAAAAAAATAAATAAACCCGAATTGTTCCATTTAGCCTAGGAAAAAATTCAAAAATAGCACGGTTTTATTGTCAGATATCACCATGCTATTTCGTTAATATTTGTTGGGGTTTCCAAAGTTGGGGGGGAGGGGAAGAGGAAGCAACCACCACACTCTGCCATCAATCAATGACAAAATCTTTTCTAACAATGCGCTCAGAATTTTTTGAAAAAAAACGAAAACAAAAACACAAAAACAAAACAAAACAAAACCTGGAAAAATATTCAAACCATCTAATGTTTCTCCTCCCCCCTCCCCTTTCTTTTTCTTTCTTCTTTCTTTCCAAATATGAAATGGGCAAAGATTGCCTAGCTAATGGCATTACAACTCATGTTTTGTTTTGTTTTTTTCCCCCGGAAAGTAATAGGAATAGTTTTAGGGGATTCTGAAACACGTGCCACGCTCCCGAGACAAATACCTTTTCCCGAATGTTTAATTGACTGTTTAATTGAAATTTAAGCGCGTCCCTCTCTCAGCCTTTCTCATCTCCAAGCCAACAGTCCCAAGAAACGGTGGGAGGCATCTGACTTCAAATGATAATACTATATAATTTTGCGTTCCGAGCGTTTCTTTTCCCCTTTAAAGAAAGAAATAAAGACGGGACTTTGCTACCAGAGCAGTTGTTCCCTTTTAAAAAAAGGGGGGGGGGGAGGAGGAGAAAAAACAGCACGACAAACGGACGCCGGAGATAATTTACCTGGGGGTGTCTGTCTCCTATACACCAGGGCTCAAAGACTGAAAAAATGTCCATTTCTTCTGAATGCATGTTTTAAATTGCCAGGCCACCATGCGCCCTCAGCACCACCATCATCATCATCATCATCACCCACATCATCATCAAACTTTGAAAAGAGGAGGGGCTGCTGGGGGGCGCGGAAAGCATTTTTGACTCCTCTCCCCTCCTTGACTTGGAGGCAGCCCTAAATATTCGCTCCGCTTCCTTAGCTCGCAGGAAAGCAAAAGTTACCCGCCTCACTTTCGCCTTAACTTTCTCTCTCCAGCGCGCGTCCCTAACCTCAAACTACGAAGCGCGTTTTATTTTTATTTATTTTTATTATTTTTCTCTCTCTCTCCTTCCGTTAGTTTACAACCACGGGCCGCGCTGTGCAAACTCCCGAGGTATAAACTTTCGATTTGCACACACATATATAAAGGATGCTAGTTTTATTTTTATTTTATTTTTTGCTCAAGACTTTTAAAGGAAGAGCGTGACACGGCCAGAAAGTCACGTCCACGGAATGCGGATGCGGGAAGGACAAAGTCGCTCCGAAATCTCGATTAAAGAAAATACTGTTGGTAGTCTCAAGGGGAGATGCTCTGAAGCCCCTCGTCCACTCCACCTCCTTCCCCCACCCACCCATCTTTCCCTTTTATCAGTTGGACACATGACCCGGTCAACAAATCAAGGAAGGGCAGGCAGCCTGTTTATCGCCCCCCCCCCTCCGTGGGCTGAGCAGACGGCGTCGAGTCCCACGTCCCAGGGCTGAATTTCCCCCTCCACGCCTCCAGCATCAGTCAGCCGCTGCCGTGGGCAGGACGCCCACGCCGCGGCCCCCTCGCCAAGACCCCCCACCCACCCACTCAGGATTCCTCCGGCTGAGGCTGAGAGGAGGAGGAGGAGGAGGAGGATGGGAGAATCCAAGGGATTCCTGGCTTCTCCGCCTCTCCTTGACCATCCCTTGGCAAACCTCGGTAGGCAAACGCGACTTCCAAGGGGCCCATCAGCCCGGAGATGGTTGGGCGTCAGCCAGGCGCACACCCACTCACCCACTCACCCATGTGCATACGCACGCGCGCGCGTTTTCCACCGAGCGCTGATCCCCCCTCTTCGCCCATCGTACCCTGCCCGGAGCCGAGTTACCGGAGTTACCTAGGAAGAGAGACCGACCTGGCGGCTCCCGCTTGGCTTTCTGCCTTCATTTCCTCTGTCTCCCCCCTCCCCGCTTCCCTTTCTACTTCGGGGTGGCCTTCCTCCCCTCTTGTGTTTCCCCAAAACGGAAGCCCCGCACTCACCCCTCTGTCCGTGGACAGGAGAGCCCCCTCCCAATTGGGCGAGCGGCGAAGAGCGCGCTCCAAGTCGCAATTTATAAACCCCCAAAAAATTACAAATGAAAACGCAAAAAAAAAAAAAAAAAGTCATCCCACCACTCTCCAACCAGGATCCTCTTTCCTCCCCCTTTCTCGCTCGCTCTCTTTTACGTTCTCTTTTTAAAGGCAAAGCATCGGGGATATGTGCCAAGGCGGCTGGGGGTGGGCGAGAAGGGAAATTAATAATCCAAAAAGACAGGTTTCCCCAGCGTTATCAATCACAGCGCCCCTTTTAGGGAGCCAGATAGAAGCCGAGATGCGATTACGGGAGAAGGTGGAGAAAAACCTCCATTGGTCGCGGTGACTCATTCCTACACATCGCAGCCAATCCCTCTTTTATTATTATTATTATTATTATTATTATTATTATTATTATTATTATTATTATTATTATTATTATTATTATTATTATTATTATTATTATTATTATTATTTTTCCCCCCCTTTTTTTTCTTCTTCTTTTTCTTCTTCTTTTCTTTCTTTCGCCTTAAGGTACAAATAGATCCGAGCAGCGCCAGCCCAATCTTGGCAAGAGGGGGGGAAAGGAAAAAGAAAAGAAAAGAAGAATCGCCTTTCCCAGGCAGGCGATGCTCCGTCCAGTTTAATCCGTTCCAAACTTTATTCGAGCCGACTCGCCATCTGATCTCCCCCGTGGAAGGAGGGTCAGCTTACGGCAAGCAATTCCAGCGCCCCCCCCGTGCCCCCCCCCAACAAGCTCTAATCAAATCGCTGTCTTATTTCCGCAGCCTGTAATGAAAAAAAAAAGCGACCCGAATAACGCCGCCCGCGTTTGGCTTCCCCTCCTTTTCGGCTGTCTTACATTATTACTGCCAATTGCTCGCCTCCATCTCCCGGAACTCAACAATGAATATATTTCACACCTCACTTACTGGCTTTCCTGTGTGGGTGCTTGGCAGAGACACCTACACGATAGGCAAGACAATCTTGAGACAATGGGAGTAGTTGGGGGGGGGGAATGAGGAGGGGGCGTGTGTGTGTGTGTGTGGGTCCTAACGCAGAGCTCTGGATTCTCAGGGAGGGAGGGAGGGAGGGAGGGAGGACTCAGCCTTACGGCGTTAAATTCGGATTGATGGATTAATTGAGGGAGAGAGGCGCAAAGTCGCTATGCCAGCCAAGCTTTCAGCCCCAGCCTGCAAACCGAGGGAATGGAGCCGGCCGCAACTTTTAAGAGGGGGTGGTGGTGTCCCCGAGCTTTACCGGTGGAATGTCAGCTTGAAAGTTTACCCCACGTGCGGGCGCTTTCAGAGCTGTGGGTCGATCTAAGAGCTGCGAAAGAAAACCAAAGGAATATGGAAGCCTCTCCCCCCCCCCCGACTGGTTTTATTAAAAGGTCGTGGTTTTTCTTGAGCTCGGAGTAATTTAATAAATCCGAGGATGGAAATAATGGGATTTAAAACAAAGCTGGATAGGCTCACCTTTCCGTAAACCAGGATGCGAAATTGTTGCCTTATACCTGCACTGCTAGGTAGTTTGCATTTTTATGCTGAGTTCTGAAGATGCTTCAAGGGATGGGGAATACTCCTGGTTTAATTAGTCCCACGTCTACCTTCTCTTAAGTGCTCAAAGTGGCTAACAAGGAGATCTCCTTTCCATTTCTCCTCGTGTCAACAACAGCCTGGTGAGGTAGGCTGGGCTAAGAGAGAGGAACAGAACCATAGCCACCGGGTGAGTTTCAATGGCTGAAGGGTGGACCTGGCTTGGAGATTCCTGGTGCTAATTCAGCACTTAAAACGACTAAGTTCTTCCAAGATCTCTTCTAGCAGGTTATAATTTAATCGGGCACAAGAAGACTTAGACTTTGGCTTATAAATAGGTAATACCACACCAATTCCTTCTGCACTTGCCAAATTTTCAGCAGCAGTGGAGAAGTTAGAATATACTTGATGAGCTGAGGGCTTTTGACTTCTATGAAGTCCTGGCTGGATCAGGGATCTCCAACCTTGGCAACTTTAAGCCTGGCGGACTTCAACTCCCAGAATTCCCCCACCAACTTTGCTGCTTTGTTGGCTGGGGAATTCTAGGAGTTGAAATCCCCCAGGCTTAAAGTTGCAAACCAAGGTTGGAGACCCCTGGGCTGGATGATTTTGGGTCAGTCCTTCCCTCTCAGCCAAATCCACCTCACTGGGTGGTTGTTGAGGGCAAAATAGGAGAAGGAAAGAACATTAGACTGGTTTGCAGTCATAAATGTGCATTACATATAGTGAAAAAACATAACAAAACCAACCAGATTTCATGGAGAGACAACATCAAATAACAATGGTTGAGACCACCAGAAGAGCAAGAAACAGAACTTTGTATCTCCCTTGACACCCAAAGTGGTAAGAGAGAGAAAGGAGGAAGAGGAGGAGGAAGGAGAAGGGAGAAGGAAAAGAAGGAAGGCGGAGGAGGAAGAGAAGGGAGAAGGGAGAAGGAGTAGGAAGAAGGGTAAAGGAGGAGAAGGAGAAGAAAGGAGGAGGAGAAGAAAGAGGTAGAGGAGAAGTAGAAGGGGAGGAGGAAGAGAAGGGTGGAGGAGGAGGAGGAAGAGGAAGAGAAGGGAGGAGAAGGAAGAAGAGTAAAAGGAGGAGAAGGAAGGAGAAGGAGAAGGAAGAGGAAGAGAAAGGGAGAAGAAAGGAAGAGGAAGAAGAGAAGAGAGAATGGAGAAGGAAGAGGAAAAGTAGAAGGGAGGAGGAGGAAGAGAAGGAGAAGGAAGAGAAGGGAGAAGGAGGAGGAGAAGGAAGAGAAGGAGGAGAAGAAGGAGAAGGGAGAAGGAAGAGAAATAGAGAGGAGAGGAAGAGAAGGAGAGGAGAAGGAGAAGAAGGAAGGAAGAGGAGCAAGAGAAGGGAGGAGGAAGAGGAGAAGTAGAAGGGAAGAGGAGGAAGAGAATGGAGAAGGAGGAGGAGGAGGAAGAGAAGGGAGAGGAGAAGGAGGATAAGAAGGAAAAGAAGGAGGAGGAGGAAGAGAAGGGAGAAGGGAAAAAGAGAAAGAGGAGAAGGAAGGAGGAGGAGAAGGGAGAAGAAGGGAGGAGGAGGAGAATTTCACCTTTTTGCATTCTCTGTTTCATAGCAAAGATGTTTCTGATATTTTCCCCTCTATCAGCCAAAGTTAGCTTTGCATTGAGGGCAGCCCTAACTCTAGTTAGAGAGAGGTGTTCCTGGTTCTATCCTAGGCTACCCAATGCCCAGGACAGAGGAGTTGACAGGTGCGGAGTGTCCTGAAGCCAGTTATAGTATCAGGATAGTATCAGGATAAGCAGAGTTTCAGCTCTACAGCCCCAACCCTGACTCGCTAATCTGGAATAGAGAAAAGAAATTCCAGCAGAGTTGGGTTTCCAGCTGAAAATTCTTGTGTTCCAATCCTCACTTCCTCTCCTCCCTCCCGCCTCTCAGTGGGGGAATTAAATTTTTTTTTACTACCGGTTCTGTGGGCGTGGCTTGGTGGGCGTGGCAGGGGAAGGATACTGCAAAATCCCCATTCCCTCCCACTCCTGAGAGAAGGATACTGCAAATTCTCCATTCCCACCCCATTCTGGGGTCAGCGGGTTCTCTGAACTACTCAAAATTTCCGCTACTGGTTCTCCAAAACCTGTCAGAACCTGCTGGATTTCACCCCTGCTCCCCCCACCTTCAAGGGGAAAAAAATTGGAAAAAAGTCCTCTATCTGATATTCCATGGAAGCAAGCAAGCAAGCAAGCCAGCCAGCCAGCCAGCCCGCCCCTGCTATTGTTGGGGACACTGCTACCATTAGAGCAACAGAAAATTTGCTCCTTGAACAAAATCCATTTGAAAGGGTTGTCTGAAAGTGGACTGAATTTCTGCTACCTTGGGAATATTTGGATGATATTACAAAACAACTGAAATTTAAAAGAGGTGGAAAAATTAGTGAAATTCTTTTAAGGGCCTTGGTGGCGGTTTTCTTGTGGACATTTCATTACCTAACTACATAACATCATCAGTGCTAGAAGATGCTCTCTCTTTAATAACAGGTGGCTTGCCCTGACAGGCAGCATATCAACAGGGACCAAACCTCCCTCCATTCTTGCGCTGATGATGTTGCCTAGTTGGGTAATGAGACCTCTGAAAGAAAACCAAGCTCAGAGAGCACCACAGATCAACCCTGAGCTACAAATATTCTCTTCTATCAAGTTCCATTCTCTATGTTTAATTGTGGGGCTTTCCCCAATTAGATCTGGATGTCACCCCAAAGGGGGGGAAAAGGTCAATAACTAATGGGTGAAAGTAATAAAAATGGACAACATATGACAAAACAGCCTATTTATTCTCAGATTCTGTTCTCACAAGACCTAACCAGATGTAGGACAGGAGGACTGGTTTTTAAGAAGTAGTGTCTCCTCCAACTTGGTAGAAATGTTCAAGTTATTTCAAGCATTGGGGAAAAAAAATACTAGGACAAAATTTTCCACAACCTGGCTCAACAGCCATGAGCAGGAGGTCCCTTCCAACATTATTCTTCTATATTTTAACCATGGATAGCAATAGCAATAACACTTAGACTTATATACTGCTTCACAGTGCTTCACAGCCCACTCTAAGCTGTTTTACAGAGTCAGCCTCTTTTTTTTTTAATTTGCATTTATATCCCGCCCTTCTCCGAAGATTCAGGGCGGCTTACACTATGTTAGCAATAGTCTTCATCCTATTTGTATATTTATATACAAAGTCAACTTATTGCCCCCAACAATCTGGGTCCTCATTTTACCTACCTTATGAAGGATGGAAGGCTGAGTCAACCTTGGGCCTGGTGGGACTAGAACCTGCAGTAATTGCAAGCAGCTGCTGTTAATAACAGACAGAGTTAGTCTGCTGAGCCACCAGAGGCCCTCTTTCCCCCAACAATCTGGGTCCTCATTTTACTGACCTCAGAAGGATGGAAGGCTGAGTCAACCTTGAGCTAGTCAGGATTGAACTCCTGGCAGTCAGCAGAATTAACAGGAAAGAAGGAAGGAAGGAAGGAAGGAAGGAAGGAAGGAAGGAAGGAAGGAAGGAAGGAAGGAAGGAAGGAAGGAAGGAAGGAAGGAATGAATAGCAATAGCAATAGCAATAGCAATAGCAATAGCACTTAGACTTATATACCACTTTACAGTGGTTTACAGCCCTTTCTAAGCAGTTTACAGAGCCTATGGCCCCCAACAATCTGGGTCCCCATTTTACCGACCTCAGAAGGAAAGAAGGCTGAGCCAACCTTGAGCTGTTCATAATCAAACTCCTGGCAGTCGGCAGAATTAGCCTGCAATGCTTCATTCTTACAGGAAGGAAGGAAGGAAGGAAGGAAGGAAGGAAGGAAGGAAGGAAGGAAGGAAGGAAGGAAGGAAGGAAGGAAGGAAGGAATAGCAATAGCAATAGCACTTAGACTTATATTCCACTTGACAGAGCTTCCCAGCCCTCTCTAACCAATTTACAGAGTCAGCCTCTTGCCCCCAACAATCTGGGTCCTCATTTTACCGACCTCAGAAGGATGGGAAGCTGAGTCAACCTTTAGCTGGTCAGAATCAAACTCTGGGCAGTCGGCAGAGTTAGAGCCTGCAATGCTGCATTCTAACCACTGCGCCACTATGGCTCCTTTATGTCTGTATGACCTGCTCCCCCAAATAGGTTCCTGCAACCAATGGAAAACATGTAAAACAGACAACGAGGATATTGTCTCTCGATGTCCTTGCTGCAGAAATTTGGCAAGTGGCAAAGCTAAATTCAAGGTCTAATAAATAAAGGGCGAGTGTTACTAACGTAGCAGTCGCCTCAAAATACGCCAGCTGACAGATTGGAAAGCAGGCTGACAGCTCCGTTAGAAATACAAGACTCATTTGCTCATGCAGTGAACTTCCCAATTACAGTTTCTTGGACCAAATCCTGAATTCCTTAATCAGGGAAAAAACGCTCCAGCTGATGTCACGTGAGTTAGACATGATGCTGTCCCAAACACCAAGCGGCTGAACAACAGATGAATATTTTAATTAAAGAGATAGCCCCAAACCAATGCCAATTACTATGCAAGCATGCTTAAACAAGACCATAAATTACCATTAATAATCTCCCACCTTTGATTAAAGGAGGGTTGTTGAAATGAGAAGCAATACAGAGATTGATAGATACTACAGTCCTGGTCAAGGACTCTTGATATGCAACATCAGTATAACACAACTAAGAACGTTGTTGGGAATTTACCCAATTTACTGCAATTTACCTTGTAGAAAGTGACTTAGGTTTCTATAGTGTTGTAGAAAGTTAGCACCAGGGGTGAAATCCAGCAGGTTCTGGAGAACCGGTAGCAGAAATTTTGAGTAGTTTGGAGAACTGGCAAATACCACCTCTGGCTGGTCCCAGAGTGGGTTGGGAATGGGGATTTTGCAGTATCCTTCCCTTGGAGTGGGGTGGGAATGGGGATTTTGCAGTATCCTTCCCTTGGAGTGGGGTGGGAATGGGGATTTTGTAGTATCCTTCCCCCGGAGTGGGGTGGGAACAGAGATTTTGCAGTATCCTTCCCCTGGAGTGGGGTAGGAATGGAGATTTTGCAGTATCCTTTCCCTGCCATGCCCACCAAGCCATGCCCACAGAACTGGTAGTAAAAAAAGTTGGATTTCACCACGTTAGCACCCACCCCTCTGCTAGAAGAACAAAATATTTTAGGAAATATTAAAAAGGCAGAATATTATATTCCCCTAAAGGGAGAAATATGCTCTTGGAGACAGATAGCCCTTAGCAGATGTCAGCACTTAAGAGCTAAAGAGTTAGCTAGCTCTATTCATAAGCAAATACCTTCACCCAAGGTCCAACAAAGGTAAAAGGATTAGCTCTCAGCCACAATAGGAGTTGACCAACACCCCTTCATTGCATCACCCCCAGAAATTTCAACCAAACTTAGTTCAGACCAACACCCAGGATTTGTACTTTGCCTATAAAGCCAACTATGACCCCTACAACAGCCAATAGAATACATGTTCTCGCACAGGAACAGGAAGCTCAAGTGCAAAGCCCAAGAGAAGGTTTAAAAATTCCTCACTCTCAACTCCATGTGGTCAGCTGCACCAGAACCATGGGCCTGGTGGTTCTGCTTCATCATTAAACCATCTTTCCAATCAGCCTCCATGTTTCCAGTGTCTTTCTCCTTGGAACTGGACCAGATGGATATTTCTTCCCACAGTGTTGTGTGTGTGCGCGCTTGTGTGTTTTCACACAAAGATTGCCTAGATCCATTTCACTCTTGAAAACAAGAAAAAAAAAAGTGTGTGCGACAGTAAATGCAAATCTGATTTGATAGGAAGCCAAATGAAGGAAGACAGAACTGCTGTGAAATTCCCTTTATCAAAACAATGCAGAAGTATATTAGCAGGCTCCAGAGAAGTGGAAATTTACCTGGCCTAAGATATGAAGGTGCACAACATCTTGGGCCTAATGTTTTGTGCATACCACAAACAGCCAGAACCAACTGTATCAGAAAAGTACTGTGTGTTAGAACTTCCAATGCGTTTTCACATCCAGGTTTTTCCAGAAAAACTGGAACTCTGATGCAACGTGGGAATGGTGACCAATATGAATATTTGCCAGGACTTTTCTACCTATTGTCTGCCTATTGAGGGATGTGGTGGCCCAGTGGCTAAGATACTGAACTTGTCGATTGAAAGGTTGGCAGTTCAGCGGTTCGAATCCCTAGCGCCGCGTGAAAGAGGGAGTTCCCGTTACTTGTCCCAGCTTCTGCCAATCTAGCAGTTCAAAAGCAGGTAAAAAATGCAAGAAGAAAAATAGGGACCATCTTTAGTGGGAAGATCACAGCGTTCCGTGCGCCTTTGGCATTGAGTCATGCTGGCCACGTAACCACGGAGACGTCTTTGGACAGCGCTGGCTCTTCAGCTTTGAAACAGAGATGAGCACCGCCCCCTAGAGTCAGGAGCGACTAGCACATATGTGCTAGAGGAATCTTTACCTCATTGTCTCTACTTCAAAAGGTTCATAGGACACAACTGACTATGCATGACTGGACAAAAGGTAGAACTTTCCATTAGTTCTTATTTTCTTTACTGCAAGAAAATTTGCCTGGAAATTGCTTCCAAAGAATCATAGACCGGAAGAGAACTTAGGGAACTTCTAGTTCAACCCTTTGCCCAATCAAGAGTATCTGATCTGTTTTCTATGAACCTTCTAAACTTTCAGGTTCTACCACTACATGGTAGACACTACACTCCCCTTTCTAGACCGGGATGCCCTATGCACGGTCACTCATGCTCTCGTGACGTCTCATCTGGATTACTGCAATGCTGTCTACATGGGGCTCCCCTTGAAGGGCACCCGGAGGCTTCAGTTAGTTCAGAATGCGGCTGCGCGGGTGATAGAGGGAGCCCCTCGTGGCTCCCATGTGACACCTCTCCTGCGCAGACTGCACTGGCTACCTGTGGCCTTCCGGGTGCGCTTCAAGGTTTTGGTAACTATCTTTAAAGCGCACCATGGCATAGGGCCGGGCTATTTACGGGACCGTCTGCTGCTACCGAATACCACTCACCGACCCATGCGCTCTCACAGAGAGGGACTCCTCAGGGTGCCGTCAGTCAGGCAGTGCCGTCTGGCGACACCCAGGGAAAGGGCCTTCTCTGTGGGGGCTCCCACCCTCTGTAACGAACTTCCCCCAGGACTTCGTCAACTTCCTGACCTCCGAACCTTCCGCCGCGAGCTTAAAACACATCTATTCATCTGCGCAGGACTGGACTAGATTTTAAATTTAAATTGGTTTTAATGGGTTTTATTATGTATACTCTTATTTTAAATTATTTGGCTATTTGGAATAAGTTTTTTAATTGATGTTTTATTCTGTATTTATATGTACATTTTTTATTTGCCTGTGAACCGCCGTGAGTCCCTAGGGAGATAAGGCGGTATAAAAATTCGAAAAATAAATAAATAAATAAAAAATGGAGCTCCGTGAACCTCTAAGTGAGACCTCAGTCATTAGAGTTAATGAAGGCACTCACATTTAATTCCCTTATTTTAGTTTGCCAGAAGGGAGTGTTACAGAACTGTTTCTAGGTGCAAAAAAAGAGAGAACCTACTAGAACCTCTATTGCTGTCTGAATAGATCAAATAACACAACTTCCTTCAACTTCAAATCTGGATTGTTGGTTGGAGAAGAACTCTTTGTGACTAAAGATTAAGCTGTCAACAAATCAGGGGTGAAATGCTCCCAGTTCGGATCGGATCACCCGCTCTGGCAAGCAATTTTGGCTGGTGGTTTGGAGAACCGGTAGCAAACACGGTGCGAGGCTCCGCCCACCCACCCGGCTGTGATTACTTCCTGGTTTTAACCAGGAAGTCATGTGTTTTGTGTCCTCTGCACATGCGCAGTGGGTGTGTGCACACATGTGATGCGCGCACTTCTTAACTGGTAAGCAAAATAGGTAGATTTCACCCCTGCAACAATTACTCCTACATATTTTCTTTGGAATTTCAAAACTGGATCATACTCTTTCTGTCAAACTACAAGATCAAGCTGGGAACCAAATAGGCAAGAAAAAGAAGCAATGGATGGAAACGAATCAAGGATGGAAGCAAACTAGAATTAAAGAGAAACTTCCTAACAGTGAGAACAATTAACCAGTAGAATGGCATGGCCTTCAGAAGTGGTGGGTGCTCCATCACTGGAGGCTCTTAAGAAGAGACTGGACAACCCCTTATTTGGAATGATATGGCAGGAGGTTGGACTAGATGACCTCCAATGTCCCTTCCAACTCTGTTACTCTGCTATAGCATATGTCTCCAAACTCATGTTCTTCACATCTTCAGGATCTCCTGCTTTAGGTGTGAATGTCCATGATCTTGCAACCTCTCAATGCCTAGAAGCTGTCAGGCCTGGAAGTCATCTTTTTTGTTAGATTTTTACTGCTGTGGGAAACTGGGAGGGGGGATTGTATGGAGCCAGGGTGATATGTAGTCATAGTAACATTCCTTTCTCAGAGAATCAAGGACATCTTGTCCTGCACCTGGGAAGCTGTGACTGGGAGACATCTCCAATTGGGATGGTGCTTTGATTGGACCATGTGATGGACATGTGGGTGCTGGGCAGGGACTTGGACTTTCCTTTGGGTGGGGAAAACCTGGAAGCTTTCAGATTCGGGTTCTCCCAGATGTGCCAATATGACCTCTCTCTTAAAATGGAACTTTGAGGAACTTCAAGCCTCGGAGTCTTCTTTTATTGGGGACGTTACTTGGAACCTTGACAGAAGTAACACTTATTTTCTAAGGTAGTATAGGGAAATTATTATATGGACTACAAATCTCGATCAAGGCAAAACAATAGATGCAATCTACATAGACTTCTGCAAAGCTTTTGACTCAGTAGTACACGATAAACTCCTCCTAAAACTAAAATCGTATGGCATTTCAGGACCCCTTCACAAATGGATATCTGCATTTCTGTCCAACAGACAACAAGTGGTCAAAATTGGCAATGCTCTATCAAATCCTGTTCCTGTCAAGAGTGGCATTCCTCAAGGCAGCGTCCTTGGACCAACACTCTTCATACTATACATTAATGATCTTTGTGACCATATTGCAAGTAATTGTGTTCTCTTTGCTGACGATGTCAAACTATTTAACACCACAGACAATGCATCTATCATCCAAAGACCTTGATCATCTAACCACTTGGTCTAAAACTTGGCAACTCCAGATCTCAACCAGCAAATGCTCAGTGTTACATACTGGAAAAAAGAACCCAAACACTAAGTACATACTTGATGGACATTACCTTACAGATGACCCCCACCCCATTAAAGACCTTGGAGTTTTCATGTCAAATGATCTAAGTGTCAAAGCCCACTGTAACTACATAGCAAAAAAGGCCCTAAGAGTTGTAAACCTAATCCTGCATAGCTTCTTTTCCAAAAACACTACACTACTAACCAGAGCATATAAAACATTTGCTAGACCAATTCTAGAATACAGCTCACCTGTTTGGAACCCTCACCACATCTCTGACATCAATACAATTGAGCGAGTCCAGAAATATTTTACAAGAAGAGTTCTCCATTCCTCTGAAAACAACAAAATACCTTATCCCACCAGACTTGAAATCCTAGGCTTAGAAAACTTGGAACTCCGTTGCCTTCGACAAGACCTAAGCTTAACTGATAGAATCATCTACTGTAATGTCCTTCCTGTTAAAGACTACTTCAGCTTTAATTGCAACAATACAAGAGCAACCAACAGATTTAAACTTAATGTTAACCGCTTTAATCTAGATTGCAGAAAATATGACTTCTGTAACAGAATCATCAGTGCTTGGAATACTTTACCTGACTCTGTGGTCTCTTCCCATAATCCTAAAAGCTTCAACCAAAAACTTTCTACTATTGACCTCACCCCATTCCTAAAAGGACCATAAGGGGCGTGCATAAGCGCACAAACGTGCCTACCGTTCCTGTCCTATTGTTTTTTTTTCCTTTTCTTTTCTTCTTCCTATATATATATTGATGCTTATACCTCCTAATATTTACTCATATATATGTTTATATACTATATAATCCTTTTTATATGATGTTGTGACAAAATAAATAAATAAAAAAATAAAATAAATAATTCTGATAAAAGTTCTTCCAGCAGCTTGTGAACATGAACGTAGCCTCCCATTTCCAATATTTTAAAGCGGCCACATCTTCCTTTCCCTCTAGCTGTCGTCAGAGTCTGGGGAAAGAGACATTCCTTTCAAAGGGCTTCAGACAGGTGTTTTAATCTAATACTTTTTTTGGGGGGGGGATTGTCTTTAAAGAGCTGCACCATAGTGAAAGACATGTGGAGCCTCAATGGGAGTCCTCCTGGTTTCCCCCTTGGAGAATAAAATTAGTCTAAGAGAGAACGCAAAACTTCCACTGTAACCAGCATTAGCATTTCAAGGGATATCTTAAGGTCACTGGCTTCCAACATGACTAGATATGATACAATAGCGTCGAGGACTTGAGAGCCATGGCAAACGGTGCTGTTTGATCAAGAGCAGACCTATTCTCCGAGGCAAGAAGAGGACTCACCACAACCTGTCTGTGCTCCTTCTCAAGTAGAGTGCTCCAATGTACCCCCTACCAACTAACTGCACACTGCTGCGTTATCTACGGGCAGTGTTTTCAAAAGCTGGCTGAGGAATTCTGGGAGTTGAAGTCCACAGGTCTTAAAGTTGCCAAGGTTGGAGACCTCTGCTCTGGAGAACTGCCTGCCTTGGGCACTACAAAGCAAACCCGCCAGGTGGCAGAGAAAACCTGAATCCTTTTTTTTAAACAAAAAAGTTTTTTTTATTTTTTCTCTTCTTATGTACATATTGTAAATGTACATTCTCTTATCCATACATAATCGTACATATTTTTTTTCTAAAGAAAGCACAAAAATAAAACACTTTAATTCTGTTTGGGGTTGCTCTTTTACCCTTTCCCTTTGTTTCACAATAAACCTTCTTCCCCTCTTTTCCCTCCCTCCCTCCTCACCTTTTCTACATTCTTCCTCTTCCTCCTCTCTTTCCTCTTTCCTATTTCCCCTTCCTCTCCCCCGCTCCTCTCTTCTTTCCTTCCTTTCTTACCTTCTCCCCTGCTCTTATCCCCTATCCCCTTCTCCTCTCCTTCTCCTTCCTTCCATCCCCCCCTCTCTCTTACCTCCTCTGTCTTATCCTCTGTTCCTATCTTCTTTCTTTCTTCTTTGTTGTGTAATATTTCCCTTGTTTGATAGCCAAGCAACTCCAATTTACTAATATTGGAGAAAACTTGAATTGTGAATTGATCTTGCAAGATCAAATCTGGGCCAGTCACTGAGACCAGAGGTTTAACCTTCCGAGCTTTTGGATTCATGCTGGAGTCCATCCACTCAGAAAACATCTCTCTACCAGAATGTGTTCACTCAATCTTTTGTTAGAGAGACGTTCCCTGAGGATGGGCTCCAACACGAGTCTGAAAGCTCGGAAGACTAAACTCTTGGTCCCGGTGACCGACCCAGATTAGATCCTGCAACATTATCCATATTTGCCTTCATTCCCAAAGTGATCTGCTCAGTATAGAGCCGTGATGGTGAACCAATGGCACACGTGTCAGGAGGGGCACACATAGCCATCTCTCTGGGCACGTCAGCCATTGCCTGTTGCTCTTCCGGGTTCCAGCACGCCCATACGCACTGGCCAGCTGATCTTCACATGGGCATGCGCACCAGAAACCAGAAGATTAGGTGACCAACGTGCATGTGTGCACTGGAAACTGGAAGCTCAGCTTCCCGGTGCACCCATGCATGCCGGGGAATTGCTCTCCTTTGGTTTCTAGCGCTCCTGTGCACGCTCCCATTTCGGCACTTGGTGGTGAAAAGGTTCCCCATCACTGGTATAGAATCTCCTGCTTGAGTAGGGGATTGAACTAGAAGATGTCCAAGGTCTCTTCCAATCCTATTCTTTTATGTTCTATGTTCTCAAGAGTAGGGTTAGTACTTCAGAAGTTGTGGGAGCTTCATCGCTTGAGACTTTCAAGAAGAGATTGGACTCCATCGGTCAGGGATGGTGTACGGTCTCCTGCTTGGGTGGGGGGGGGTTGGACTAGATGACTTACAAGGTCTCTTCCAACTCTGTTAATCTGAGGAGGAGGGGTGGTGGAGGAGGAAGAGGACGATGACTGTGGGGTCCTTGGAGCTTGCTTGTTTTCTTGCAGGCGTTTCATTACCCATCAGTGCTGGAAGGGAGGGGGAGTTACAGAAATGATGATGAGGATGTGATGATGACGATGAGGAGGAGGAGGAGGAGGAAGAAGTGGACTGTGGGATTGGTACACTCTGAGCTTGCTTGTTTTCTTGCAGGCGTTTCATTACCCAACTAGGTAACCTCATCAGTGCTAGAAGGGAGGGGGAGTTACAGAAATGATGATGATGATGATGTGATGATGATGATGATGATGATGATGATGAGGAGGAGGAGGAGGAGGAGGAGGAGGACAATGTCTGTGGAGTCCTTGGCATTCTCTGAGCTTGGTTGCAGACATTTCATTACCTAACTAGGTAATATCATCAGTGCCAGTATGGATTAGAGGAGGAGGAGGACACTGACTGTGGGATCCTTTGTGCTCTCTGAGCTTGGTTGTTTTCTTGTAGACATTTCATCGCCCAACTAGGTAACCTCATCAGTGCTAGAAGGGAGGGGGAGTTACAGAAATGATGATGATGATGCTGTGATGATGATGATGATGATGAGGAGGAGGAGGAGGAGGAGGAGGAGGAGGAGGAGAAAGTGGACTGTGGGATTCTTGGTACACTCTGAGCTTGCTTGTTTTCTTGCAGGCATTTCATTACCCAAACTAGGTAACCTCACCAGTGCTAGAAGGGAGGGGGAGTTACAGAAATGATGATGATAATGTGATGATGAGGAGGAGGAGGAGGAGGAAGAAGTGGACTGTGGGATTCTTGGTACACTCTGAGCTTGCTTGTTTTCTTGAAGACATTTCATTACCCAAACTAGGTAACCTCACCAGTGCTGACATTAGCTAGTTTGGGCAATGAAACGCCTGCATGTAAACGAACAACCTCAGAGAGCACGAAGGACCCCTTGTCTTTCGGACAACCATGACCTGGATGACTGAGAATCTCCAGAGACATTTCCTTTTAAAGTTTGCCACAGTTGAATTGGGTCTCAAACATGCTTAGCGGGGCCCAGTGCAGAAAGAATTTATTCTTTAGATCTTACGTTTCGTTGCGGCGAACACTTAGACCGCTTAGAAGCGGATTAGACTGATTTTCCCTTTCCACCTAAAAAAAAAGGGGGGGGGAACGTATCAAAGGGTCTTTGATCCTGCTCTTATAATATCTTCTAATTCTATTCCTCTGGATGTAAGGGCTACATTTTATTTCGACCAACGGATAATGTCCTTAATATATCTGACAAAAGAGCTTTATTCCTTCCATGGGAGGAGAAGGAATTGGGGGGGGGGGGAAAGGTTTGAGGCCATGTGTGGAACCCACCTCTCCTTCAGTTCATGTTTAACTCCTGGTTCGTGAACTTTTTATTGTTAACAAGGTTGAAAGTGTCTTGCCTTCGCTTTCTTTCTTGTTTAGTTTTGCTTTACACAAATACTAATGAAATCCAGTCCACGTTTTGTCCAAGTATTAATAAAATCCAGTCCTGTTCAGCTGTGTGTGTGTGTGTGTGTGTGTGTGTGTAGGGGAATCCTGGCACCTCAATGGGATTCATTCACACAAATCTACCCAGCTTAAATTGGACTCTTGAGTTCTCACGTAAAAGGTTAACAATGCTGTGGTCTGTCAGCAGCCTACGGAGCTGGCAACAGAGTCAGACAGTGATGAGGCAGAGGTGGGGCCAGGGCCATCGGGAAGTGAGGTGCAGACTCCAGAGCCTCCAGAGACCAATAGTAGTGAGGCAGAGGAACAGGAGGAGCCTGCTCCTAATGCACGCATGAGAAGAGCTGCCATAAGGCAAGAGCAGCTCAAGCAGAGAGGACAACTCAGGAGTAGGGCCAAGAGATGATTGGCCCCTCCCATAAGGCTTAAAACAGACCAGCACCAGCATTTGAGCTTTGCTGGAAAACGTTGTAGCTGCATCCTCTGCTTCGTGTATGTCTTTGCTTTTTGTGGCTTCTGGACGTTTGCCAGGAAGGGCCTTTGGCACTTTGCCTAATTGGACTAAGGTTTGTGAGATAACTGAGGAATTTGTGTTGGGAAGCATTTGTTTTACTTTGAGTTTGTTTGAATAAAGTTTGTTTTTCCACAGACTAAGTTTATTACTACCTACTTGGGCCTCGGTCACAACAAACAATTCTCATTGTGTGGAAAAGAAGTGGTCACTCTTGGAGAGATTCTGTGTTAACAACCCCCTCCCTCTGGGAAAAAAAAAGATGAAAACTCTCAGTGGAAATTGAAAATTTCCTTTAATATCCCAATTTGGATGGTCAGCGCTGGATGAATGTTCACTTTGGACAACATCAAATAAAGGTTTGTCTTTGGCACAGTACAGATCCTCTCTGTACATCCCTGGGGTTTATAATCCCAGGGGACGGGAGCAGTGGTGAGATACAACCGGTTTAACAACCGGTTCGGTGAGCGTGTGCTTTCAAAATACATCAATCTGAAGCTCAGCTGCTTACCTTCTAAGGCAGCCCCGGTACGTAGAACAGCGGAGGCACAGAAATCAGCTGTGCTGCGTGAATCAGCTGAGCCAGAAAGAAGGAAATATAGAAAAGGATAGGGTGTGGGCGGAGCCAGCTGATCGTCAGAACTATCGGTTCGCCTGAACCTGTCCGAACCGGCTGAATCCCACCCCTGGATGGGGGGATGTTCTAGATGAGGGGTGGGGAACCATGGTCCCTTTATGATTTTAGGACCTCAATTCCCAGAATTCCTGAGCCAGCATGGGACCATCAGTCCTCACCTCTGTTCTAGATAGGGATATTTATTCTCCCACATAGGAAATGGCTTCTAAGTGGAAATGGGGATGAACCCCTCTGTCTACCGACCTATGGATTCCAGCAAAACTCCAATTTCTACTTCTGTCATCAAAACCTGTCCACCCTGGGCTGTTCTCTCACCTGTAGGAGAAACCAGCTTCAAAGCTTAGTTTGTAACAGGGAAGACAACCAGGGAGACAAATTTGACTTTACAAAAGGGACTCTTCTCACCCCCATCTCATTTACATTTAAAGCAATTAATGAGGGGAGGGCGGAAGCCTTAATTGGTTACTCTCTTTCCATTTCATTACCCTTTTTGGAAAAAACCAACAGAGAGAGAATGGATTTATTAAAAAAAAAAAAGGTTGAGGACTCAACATTGATTTGCAATACAACAGGAATATTTTTCTCTCTCTTAGTCTCACCCCCACCATGCCTAAATTTTTAAAAGCCTGTAGAAATTCTCAGTCATCCAGGTCATGGTTGTCCCAAAGGTGCTTTTTTTCCAAGAGGCAACAGGACTTTCTTGCTTTTTCTTTGAAGATGTTTCACTTCTCATCCAAGAAGCTTCTTCAACTCTGACAGGACAGGGGGGAATGGAAGGATTTATATTCCTTGCAGGCAGCTGATCGTTTGCATTAGTGCTATTGGTTTGCTGCCCATGCGTATGTGCTGAGTGCCAAATGCGCACTGCATGCACATTCAGTGTGCACACAACACACACTGTGTGCACATAAAACACACACTGCATGTGTGCGTATGCACAGTGATGCCAAATGCACGCTGCGTGCACATGCACAGTGCACACCAAACGCATGCTTCGCATGGAAAAAGCATGCTTTCTAAGGTAAGTAGAACAGCGAGGGGGGAAACAGCTGTGCCACGGTATTTAGATTTGCTAGTGAATATAAATCACGTGGCACAGTTGATCATTGGAAATACCGGTTCAGATCAACCGCTAGCTTTTTTTTTACTACTGGTTCTGCCGAACCGGTGAGAACCAGTAGGATTTCACCGCTAATTTGCATCCTTTTAGAGGGTCGATGAAGCACTTGGAGGTTTCTCTGTGTCCTCAGGGTCACCTGAGTTAGTGCTCCTGGTTCCTGTAGTCTGCAATTTTTCAAACTTCTTTTTGAGTCAGAACTGATCTGAAACCGTCTACCTCTCTACCCCACTGTTCTAATTTTAGTGCAAAGAGGTCAGGTTGCCAATGTCCACACTTCCTACGCCAACAACGGAGTTGTTCCTTACGCAACTGTTGTTGTGGTAAAGAACGGTCCCTCAGCACTGCAGACAAGGAAGAAAGATGCTACATATGAAAGGAAAGAGATCAATATAAGCGGGGGAGGGGGGCAGGGAGGAAGGGAAGGTTCTAGATGTAACTGAATTCATCTTTTCTTCTTACTTGTGTAAGGCACCCAATTACTGGTATTTATCAAAGCAGAAGCGGACTCTGATCTGGCAACATAAAACGTGCATGCAGAAACACACACACACACATTTTATTAAGGTGGGGGAGTAAGGGGAGAAGTCATCAGAAAGCTAAGAGTGGGGGGGAAAAGATACAAATAATAAATAATTCACTATTCCTCAGGAAAACTCTAGTAGGAAAGAGCTGCCTGATTTCAAACATCAGACAGAGAGCCGACAAGAGAGAGATTGATTTAGACAATTGTATCATTACTATTCCAGACCAAACCTAGAAGAAGAATATACATACATACATACATGTGTGTATGTATATATGTATATATATATATATATATATATATATATATATATATATATATATATATATATATATATATATATATATATATATATATATATATATATATAGGTCTTTGGTTGTTGGGTTTTCTCCCGTGTAAGATTGGAAGTGTCTTGGCGGCGTTTCGATGAAGTCTCATTCGTCATCTTCAGGCTTCAACCGTGCTTCTGGGAGCAATGTGTGATCGCAGCTGTTTCTTCCTTTTAACTGCTAGTGGGGTTTGAACTGATTGGGTGGGAGCTTGGCTGTGCTCTGATTGGATGGGGTTTTCTGTGCTCTGATTGGCTGGGGTGTGTCCTGTGTTGGTGGGGGCTTGGTTGTGCTCAGTCTAGTCTGTGCTGCAGGGGATTTGAGCTGGTGAGCTGCACTGCTGCTGTTTGGCTTCGTGTTCGTGGTTGTGCTACATCTTCGTAGTGGGTGTCAGTCTGCTGCATGTATGGATTGGAGGGGTTTGAAGTGGCTAATGTTGCAGCTGCGGTCTGGCTTCTGGTCCTTGGTCGTGCTTCCTGATCAGTGTGGGTTTGGGTGTGCTTTCTGGGTGGATGTGTGGTGGTGACATCCTGTGTGGACCTCGTGAGTGTGGGTCTGGTGTCATTCCTCGTGTTAGGGACACGTTTGTCAATAAGGGCAGGTTTCCAAATGGCTGGTAGGCGGGAGGTATCATCTCGTTTGTTCATGCTATGTGGGCGTTTTTCTATCTCGATGGCTTCTCTGATTATTCTGTTGTTAAAGTGTTCAGTTTTGGCGATAGTTCTGGTCTTTTTAAAGTCAATATCGTGTCCTGTGACTTTAAAGTGTTGGACCAGGGAAGAAGTTGGTTCCTCTTTTTTGAATGAGTTCTTGTGTTCTTCAATGCGTGCACTTATTCTTCTGTTGGTTTGTCCAATGTATGTGGTGGGGCAGGCGGGGTGGGGCAGGCGGTGCATGGGATTTCATATACTCCTTGATGATATATGTATATGATGATCATATACTCCTCAAGGAGTATATGAAATCCCATGCACCGCCTGCCCCACCACATACATTGGACAAACCAACAGAAGAATAAGTGCACGCATTGAAGAACACAAGAACTCATTCAAAAAAGAGGAACCAACTTCTTCCCTGGTCCAACACTTTAAAGTCACAGGACACGATATTGACTTTAAAAAGACCAGAACTATCGCCAAAACTGAACACTTTAACAACAGAATAATCAGAGAAGCCATCGAGATAGAAATACGCCCACATAGCATGAACAAACGAGATGATACCTCCCGCCTACCAGCCATTTGGAAACCTGCCCTTATTGACAAACGTGTCCCTAACACGAGGAATGACACCAGACCCACACTCACGAGGTCCACACAGGATGTCACCACCACACATCCACCCAGAAAGCACACCCAAACCCACACTGATCAGGAAGCACGACCAAGGACCAGAAGCCAGACCGCAGCTGCAACATTAGCCACTTCAAACCCTCCAATCCATACATGCAGCAGACTGACACCCACTATGAAGATGTAGCACAACCACGAACACGAAGCCAAACAGCAGCAGTGCAGCTCACCAGCTCAAATCCCCTGCAGCACAGATTAGACTGAGCACAACCAAGCCCCCACCAACACAGGACACACCCCAGCCAATCAGAGCACAGAAAACCCCAGCCAATCAGAGCACAGCCAAGCTCCCACCCAATCAGTTCAAACCCCACTAGCAGTTAAAAGGAAGAAATAGCTGCGATCACACATTGCTCCCAGAAGCACGGTTGAAGCCTGAAGATGACGAATGAGACTCTGTCAAACGTCGCCAAGACACTTCCAATCTTACACGGGAGAAAACCCAACAACCAAAGACCTATATACAAACACCCGTGAAAACCTCAGAAAATATATATATATATATATATATATATATATATATATATATATATATATATATATATATATATATATATATATATATATATATATATATGTTTGTGTGTGTGTGTGTGTGTGTGTATGTATGTATGTATGTGTATATATATATATATAGGTCTTTGGTTGTTCGGGATTTCTCCCGTGTAAAATTGGAAGTGTCTTGGCGACGTTTCGATGAAGTCTCATTCGTCATCTTCAGGCTTCAGCTTCGTGCTTTTTACGTGAGAGAAAACCCGAATAACCAAAGACCTACATATATATATATATATATATATATATATATATATATATATATATATATATATATATATATAGGTCTTTGGTTGTTCGGGTTTTCTCCCGTGTAAAATTGGAAGTGTCTATACAAACACCCGTGAAAACCTCAGAAAACAAATATATATATATATATATATATATATATATATATATATATATATATATATATATATATACATACAAAGTACCAAATTTATATTTTGCTGATAAAGAAATAAAGGGAGACTAATATAGATCTATTTTGAGCTATTTAGTTCTCATCAGCTAGCCATATTGGATTCGAACTTGGGCTAGTAAGGGTATGGCTAGCTGATGAGAACTAAATAGCTTGAAATAAATCTATACTAGTCTCCCTTTATTTCTTTATCAGCAAAACACAAATTTGGTACAAAATAGTTTGTTGTGAAAGTGACTGCCTGAGGGCTCTTGGATTGGAGTTGAAAGGCGAAAGGGAAGCAGTACGCTCCTATAAGCAGGCAGCTCCGACCACTCTTTGCTCTCACAAGCACGAAGCCGAAAGCACCAGCCTGAAGATGATGAGTGAGACCTCGTCGAAACATCAGCAAGATACTCTCAACCTTACACGGCAAAAGACCCGAATATGCCAAGACATACATACATACATAGATACATACATATATATTTGTTTTCTGAGGTTTTCACGAGTGTTTGTATGTAGGTCTTTGGTTATTCGGGTTTTCTCCTGTGTAAAATTGGAAGTGTCTTGGCGACGTTTCGACGAAGTCTCATTCATCATCTTCAGGCTGGTGCTTTCGGCTTTGAAATTGCTCCTAGAAGCACGAAGCTGTAAACACCTAGCCTGAAGATGACGAATGAGACTCTGTCGAAACGTCGCCAAGACACTTCCAATTTTATGCGGGAGAAAACCTGAATAACCAAAAACCTACACACACACACACACACACACACACACACACACACACACACACACACACATTCTTTGGGGGGGATGGCGTTTTGATTACTGTAACTACTGATCACCTACTCATTATAAATATACAAATAGGATGAAGACTATTGCTAACATAGTGTAAGCCACCCTGAGTCTTCGGAAAAGGGCGGGATATAAATGCAAATAATAATAATAATAATAATAATAATAATAATAATAATAATTATGGCTTAAATGTTAAGTCTGATGTTTTAAATGAAGACACAGATGGAGACAAACGCCACAACATTTTAAACTTTGCTTTAGAATTCCACCAAATTCTTGTTGCTTTCTTCTAGGGAACTCTTAGATCTGTGTATGAAAGCTATTCCACATTTAGGAACTAGCCATTGGTTATTGAATAGTTTGCTATTAAGTCTTTCTTTCATACTGCAAGAGGGTATGGTATTTTGTATAATTGTAATTTAAAAGACTGTTAAACTATCATCAAAATAGTGTTCAAAATATGCACTTTTAGCAAATATAGGTTCCTCTTAAAAGTACATGATCCCAGAAATGGTGAGAACTGCCAAGAAAATCTTAAACTTGGGACTTCAAGCATAATTCTCTGCAAACTCTAAGTGAAATCCCCCCCCAAAAAAACACATTTAGAAATACTTCCTTAAAGCAAAAAAAGTCTAACAAAATCCCAAGGAACATAAACAGTTCAATAAATCTGTCAAAATGTCTCAGAATTGTCTGCATCGCAAAGATATGACAATTTATCATATCTAAAATGACATTCCGAACTCATGCAGATGTTCTTCCAAGGGAAGTCTATGCTATATTTCCAGCAGACACATATCAGAATTACAATACAGTTCCCATTTTTGGTTGGGGGAAGAAGCCATGCATTACTAGAAAAGAAAAAATTTCTGAATAAAATGTGACAGATTGATTGATTGATTCTGGCAGTTTAAATGTATAGCGTGTGGGCGGAAAAATATTACTACCCTTGTTGGGATTGGCTTACAAGATCACAAAGTACATTGTTCTTTTGTGCAAATTATGTTTACTTCATCCCTTCTTCTATATTCAGAGAAAAGATTTCCACATTCAATCACTATCTTCGGTCAATGATCAGAACTAGATTTTTAATTTTGGAAACCCTTGTTTCTCATTGACACAAGAAATCTTTGAAGGGAGGCTCTCTTAGGTATTTCTATACATTTAAAGAGACCATAACACGGAATAATTTTGGAAGCCGATAGTCAGGTGTTTTGTGGCTACCCATTTAATTCCTGATGGCAATAGAAAAGAATCCAAAATTATTCCATGTAATGATCTCTTTAAAAAGGTAAAGGTTCCCCTCGCACATACGTGCTAGTCATTGCCGACTCTAGGGGGCGGTGGTCATCTCTGTTTCAAAGCCGAAGAGCCAGCACTGTCCGAAGACGTCTCCGTGGTCATGTGGTCGGCATGCCTCAACGCCAAAGGCACATGGAATGCTGTTACCTTCCTGCCAAAGGTGGTCCCTGTTTTTCTACTTGCATTTTTTACGTGCTTTTGAACGGTTAAGTTGGCGGAAGCTGGGACAAGTAATGGGAGCTCACCCCGTTACGCGGCACTTGGGATTCGAACCGCTGAACTGCCGACCTTTCGATCGACAAGCTCAGCATGTAACAGTAACAGTAACAGAGTTGGAAGGGACCTTGAAGGTCATCTAATCCAACCCCCTGCTCACGCAGGAGACCTGTACTAGGGATTCGAACCGCCGAACTGCCGACCTTTCTGATCGACAAGCTCAGCGTCTTAGCCACTGAGCCACCACACCACCGTATCTCTTTAAATGTATAGAAATACCCAAGAGAGTCTCCCTTCTAAGGTAGCTTGTATCAATGAGAAACAAGGGTTTCCAAAATTTAAAAAAATCTAGTTCTGATCATTGACAAAAAAGATTGTGATTGAATATGGAAATATTTTCTCTGAATATAGAAGAAGGGATGAAGTAAACATAATTTGTACAAAAGAACAATTTACTTTTTGATTTTGTAAGTCAATCCCAACAAGGGCAGTAACCAGTGGTGGGATTCAAATAATTGAACAACTGGTTCTCTGCCCTAATGACCAGCTGGGTAGGTGTGGCTTGGTGGTCATGTGACGGTGTGGGTGGTGGCCAACTCAAAGTCTCTCAGGTTGATGGGCGCATCACCTTAGCTGTTACAATGTAATAAGGGTTAACCAGAGAGGCAGTTTCTGTAAGCAGGGCAGTAAAGATTAGGCTAGAAACACCACCACAATGTTTCCTTCCTGCCTTCCTTACAGGATTAGCCCGTAAAGTGGAAAAAAACAAAATAAGATTTCTTCCAACAACCGGTTCTCTGAACTGCTTAGAAAGTTAACAACTGATTCTCCCAAATAGGTGCAAACTGGCTGAATCCCACCACTGGCAGTAACACTTCCCCCCTCGCACACACTCTATGTTGTATTTCTTTTCCCAAATGTTAGCAGCAGCCTCTTCTTCACAAAATAATAAATACATTTTACATTAGGTCGGGATTATAGATCCCACTCCTATTCAGTCTCCGTCTATATACCTAAAAGCACACTGTTACTATCAAATAAGAAGAAGGGAAAAAAAACCAAGGCAGACAAGCTTGGAATCCTTGTAGGTCAATGCAAATATCTAAAAAGAAAAAAAGAGAGAAAGAAAGCCAAACTAAATAATTACTGGGAGAGGGGGGGGGAATCTCCATTCAACATCTGAATGCTAAAGAATTGGTTCAGCCGCTGGATGTGTTAATTACAAGCAGAAAGGAAGCGCTGCAGAAAATTAGCAGCTTGACTAAGCCATCACGTGGGTAAACATATAACACAAGAGCAGCCATGGGGTCAGAGGAACAAACCATTTTGGGAAGGGAAGACAAGGATAAAAGAAACCGCCTTGTACACAATAGTTTTAAGAATAGAGAAAGGGGTCTCGTTACCATCCTTGCTAATTTAGGCCCTTCTCCCGAGTTGGTGGGCGCAAACACACAACATTCGCGATAGCAATCCAAGGTGTGATTCAAACACGAGATTCAACCAAAGCCGCTTCACCCCGCCAGGAAGAATCTATGCTCTGCCTACACATAAAGGATGCCAAATTAACTTCAGGGAGGGCAGAGAAATGACTTGGAGGATCTCACAGATTAACATTTTACAGAAAGAGAATTGGATGCTTAATGGAGCTGCCTTGAAAGCCAATGCGAGATGGTACGCGAAGTGAGCAATTCCATGCCCCAAATGTATAAATGTTTATAGACAATACGTGCATCTGGACCAGAGCAATTTTGTGATTAAAAAAAGAAAAGAAAGAAAGAAGTCCTTTCCACAGTGAACGTAAGGCAGAAGAACGGAATCAAACCGTTTCGCTGAAAATGTGCCACCATTGAAAAAGAGAGAGAAAAAAAAAAACCCAAAGAAATCTCTTGGCTAATAACTGCTAGTCAAAGGGATACTAATAACTGAGAACAGCCTATTAATTTTTCTTTGATTGATTGCTCATTCAGCTTTAATTGATTAATCAATTTCATTTCAATGTTGATGTTGCTAAAACCACAGGATATTAACTTGTCTAGCTGAGAATGCCATCAGGACTGGGAAAAAGAGAAAAAGATTGCTAGACACCAATTGAAACAAAAGACGAGTGTTTGCATTCCCCTTTTATTGTCACAGACAGGAGACCCAGAATAAGCAAAAAAAAAAGAGAGAGAGAAGATGATCAGAGGCGTCTTCTCGTTTTAACTTTCTTAATCGATCAACTAAACAAAATTGATTAGCTTTATTCAATTATCAACAAAAGCATGGTTGGCTAATCTGATTAAAACACTCACCGCATTTACGAATAAGATTCGGCAACCCCAGTCAAGCTATTAACAGACTTCTGTGCTGATTATTACTGCAAGTTTGTCTTTTTTTATTGTAATTTGCAATTTAACAAGTACACCTGCTGTAAAACACTGTCACCATGGAAGGCCACCTAATGTTAGATTTGAGGTGAGCGTACATTCCTGGAACTGCACAACTAATTCCCCGGGCTGAAACTGAATCTTCAGTGGGAGATATGCTGAAGTTGGAAGCATTGGAAACACTAAATAATTAGAATTTTTTAATAGAATAGAATAGAATAGAATAGAATTTTATTGGCCAAGTGTGATTGGACACACAAGGAATTTGTCTTGGTGCATATGCTCTCAGTGTACATAAAAGAAAAGATACGTTCATCAAGGTACAACATTTACAACACAATTGATGATCAATATATCAATATAAATCATAAGGATTGCCAGCAACAAGTTATAGTCATACAGTCATAAGTGGAAAGAGATTGGTGATGGGAACTATGAGACGATTAATAGTAGTGCAGATTCAGTAAATAGTCTGACAGTGTTGAGGGAATTATTTGTTTAGCAGAGTGATGGCCTTCGGGAAAAAACTGTTCTTGTGTCTAGTTGTTCTGGTGTGCAGTGCTCTATAGCGTCGTTTTGAGGGTAGGAGTTGAAACAGTTTATGTCCAGGATGCGAGGGATCTGCAAATATTTTCACGGCTCTCTTCTTGATTCGTGCAGTATACAGTATATATTCGTGCAGTATACAGTATAATAGTAATTAGAGTTAGGATAATTAGAACTGCAGAAAAAAAAACACAATTGCTACGGTACCAACCTGCCTTCCATTGAGGATCTGTATGCTGCACAAGTCAAAAAAGGCCTTTGAAAATATCTACAGACCCCTCACATCCTGGACATAAATTGTTTCAACTCCTCCCCTCAAAACGACGCTACAGAACACTGCACACCAGAACAACTAGACGCAAGAACAGTTTTTCCCCCGCATGCCATCACTCTGCTAAATAACTAATTCTTTCAACATTGTCAAACTATTTACTAAGACTGTATTACTATTATTCTTCTCATCCTTCCTATTACCTATCTCCTTTTCTACTTATGACAATAACCATGTTGCTTGTATTTTTACAATTTATATTGTTCTGTTTGTTTCCTAGTATGATTTGTTGCTTATTAGTAACCTATGACTATCATTAAGTGTTGTATCTTATGATTCTTGATTAATGTATTCTTTTTCTTTTTTCCTTTTATGTACACTGAGAGCATATGCACCAAAGACAAATTCCTTGTGTGTCCAATCACACTTGGCCAATAAAGAACTCTATTCTATTCTATTCTATTCTATTCTATTCTATTCTATTCTATTCTATTCTATTCTATTCTATTGCATGAGTATTACTAATAAGATGCATCATTTAGAGGCAGTCAGACTCAAAATACTGTACACACACATTTTGCAAAACAAATACAATAACAGTTTTGAGTTTAGTCACCTTCCAAAGAAAGAAAGAAAACAGTTCCCAAGTTTGACCAACTATATTGAGTTCTCAAGTAGATTAGATTATATTAGAATTCTTTATTGGCCAAGTGACACACAAGGAATTTGTCTTTGGTGCATATGTTCTCAGTGTACATAAAAAGAAAAGATACATTCATCAAGAATCATAAGGTACAACACTTAATAATAGTCATAGGGAACAAATAAGTAATCAAATCAGGAAACAATCAATATAAATCGTAAGGATACAAGCAACAAAATTACAGTCATAACCCAGTAACCCAGTAGATTAAAAATCTCCTTTCTAATCAAATTATCTTGACAAGGCTCAACAAACAAACAAAAATTAGGAGTGTATCTGGGCAGAAAGCCATAGTTCTGTGTGATATGACAACTGGTGGTTTGATTTCTATATTTAGTTGTTGTAAGTTATAAAGATGCCCATCTCACAATCATGGGACACTGGGTGGCTTACACAAAAGTTAAAGCAATATATACAAATTAATATTATTAATATCAAATTAATATGAAAAATTGTTAAAACTATAAAAGGCACAAAGAGATAAAAAGGCATAATAGCTTTGTAGAGGAATACAGAGTTTTCCTTTAATAATGACATCGTGTCTTAGATAGAACATAGAATAATAGAAGAGAAGAGAAAATTCTTTATTGGCCAAGTATGTTTGAGCACACAAGGAATTTGCCTCCGGTTCAGAGGCTCTCAATGTACACAAACAACAAAGTGGTAAATCATAGATCAAAAATCTATAATAATCTAAGTATGATAATGTATCATAAATAATCTATCATAAATAAGACGGAATCATAAATCATAAGATACCAATAGGAGGAGGTAGTAGGAAAGATGAGAAGATGAGAGAGATGAGAAGGTGAGAAGGTTTGAAGCAGTGGTGAAATCCAATTTTTTACTACTGGTTCTGTGGGTGTGGTTTGGTGGGCGTGGTATGGTTTGGTGGGCGTGGCAAGGGAAGGATATTGCAAAATCTCCATTCTCTCCCCACTCTGGGGCCAGCCAGAGGTGGTATTTGCTGGTTCTCCAAACTGCTCAAAATTTCCGCTACCAGTTCTCCAAAACCTGTCAGAACCTGCTGAATTTCACCCCTGGTTTGAAGGATCCTTGGCGCTCTTTCTAGTCCAACCCTTTGCCCATGGTAGAAGATCTTAAACCGGGGTAGTCAACCTTTTTATACCTACCGCCCACTTTTGTATCTCTGTTAGTAGTAAAATTTTCTAACTGCCCACTGGTTCCACGGTAATGCGCCGTGTATCGTCGTCTGCGCATGCCTCTCGCGCATTGTGGATAGGGTTGGGGGGGTGCCAGCTACCAGCTCTGCTTGTCTGTTATAGCTGGGTGGTGTGGAGAGAGATGCACGAGCTATTCTAGGACGAGGCTCTTTTGTCTGCGGTCGCACTATAGCGCCATTTAGTTTCACTTATGTAATGTGAACTGAACTTATGCGCGGGCGATAAAAATAGTATATTTTCAGAAATTTTAATTGTCACGGGGAATTTTATGAAAACCTAATGAAAATGTTCTTAAATAATGCTATGAAATTTTTTTAAAAAGTCAATTAAATTAAAAAAAAAGGAAAGTGCTTCAATATGGGACAAAACCCCTACCGCCCACGATGAAAGCTGGAACGCCCACTAGTGGGAGGTAGGGACCAGGTTGACTACCACTGTCTTAAACCATTCTGGACAAATGGTTGCCCAATCTCTTCTTAAAAACATCCACAACATCCACAACTTCTGGAGATAAGCCTTTCTATTGATTGATTGTTCTCACTGTCAGGAAATTTCACTTTCGTTCTAGATGTCTATTCCAGGCTGTATGATACCATTCTTATTGTCAGGCAAATAGGGGTTTACCTCATGCAATACAGAGCAAGCTTTGTTTTGCAAGCAAAGGTTCAGAAGGAAAATATAAAGTTTGCTAATTAAAGGTGGAACCTGGAAAGAAAAAAAAAATATTTTAATGACATGGGAGCAATTCTCTTCTACTTCTTTTGAACAACTCCCTGGAAAGAGGTAAAGAGAAACTTAATGGGAAAATTCATGGGCAGAATTGAGAGCTTTCTTTGAAATGTCTTGGATCACACAATTGCCCAGCTCAAGACAGACAGTGTGGTTTAAATCATCTCCATGGCACTTATGTGGTAAATCTCTTTGATACCTGCCATAAAAGTAAAGGTAAAAGTTTCCCTCGCACATATGTGCTAGTCGTTCCTGACTCTAGGGGGCAGTGCTCATCTCCGTTTCAAAGCTGAAGAGCCAGCACTGCCCGAAGACGTCTCCGTGGTCATGTGGCCAGCATGACTCAACGCCAAAGGCACACAAGACGCTGTTACCTTCCCATCAAAGGTGGTCCCTATTTTTCTACTTGCATTTTTTACGTGCTTTCGAACTGCTAGGTTGGCAGAAGCTGGGACAAGTAATGGGAGTTCACCCCGTTATGCGGCACTCAGGTTTCGAACCGCTGAACTGCCAACCTTTCGATCAACAATTTCACGTTTCAGCCACTGAGCCACTACATCCCTCGATACCTGCCACAGTGTATGACTATAGTTTATGTTTGAGGGTTTTTTTAATTACACGCGAGAGCGTGCAAACACACACACAAATTAGATTGATGGTAAACAACATGCTAGCCCTAGGCATTACTAAGAGTGCTTCTAGACCCAGTGAGAACACAAATATGGTAAAGAAGTGAAAACAGAAGTACAGTTACTTCTGGTAGAGAAGAGAACAGTATACTGAATTAGAAGAAAATAATGGAAAAATTCTTCCTTTTACTAAAGGTGCCTCTTGGCCCACATTAAAAACAAACAAACTCATCTGGTACTCAATGGTATGACAGGTTATGGTTATGCAAAAGTACATCTTTTATTTTCTCCATATTTAGTGAGATGTTGCATACTTTGGGGGCTCTGTAGATAACCTGTCCATTCTTCACCGGGACTTTGCAACTCTACTCAAAATATTCCCAAGTGTCAAGAAGCTGGGAGAGAAAGTTGTGGTTATTGGTTTCTGACCGAAGAAGAGGAGAAGACCTTAAATCATCCATCTCCAGCTTTCTCTGCTGATGTCGCTGATTGAAATAGGGAACCAACTGGGCATTAAAGCTTTGAAGGAAAGGAGAGAACTGGAATGGTTTGGACTAATGACAAACTCCATCAAGCAAAAAGTCAAGAAAAAAATGCCATCAAAAGCTATCACTAGGTTTCTTAAACATATTCAATAGAAACTGCTATATTTAGACCTCATACCATATCATGGATTAACATTCTTCTTGTATTAACATTTCTCTTTTTTTGTGTGTAAAGTTTTTTATTTTTAAAACACATTAAAACTAAAGACAAAGCATACAACATTTATATAGATATCACTGTTTATCAGCTATTCAAGACAGTCCTTTCCTATTATTTACACATATTTTAGTTCTATCTTACTCTACTTTTGTTTATCTACCGTTCCTATTTTCATACCATTTGCTCCAGACCTTATAATATTCTGTGTCCTCTTTCTCTTTAATTTCTTTTGTTAAGTTTGTCCATCTCTGCGCATTCTAATATTTTTTAATTAATTCTTCCTCTGTTGGTGGATTTTCATTTTTCCAATTTTGGGCATAGATCTATACGTGCAGCTGTTAATATATGGAGTATTAAATATTGCATATCATTTGTATAATTTTCTGTTGGGATCCCTTACATTTCTATTTGAAACTGGCGTTTCAACTGGCGGAGGCTTCAGTTAGTCCAGAACGCAGCTGCGCGGGTGATAGAGGGAGCTCCACGTAGCTCCCATATAACACCACTCCTGAGCAGTCTGCACTGGCTGCCTGTGGTCTCTCGGGTGCACTTTAAGGTTCTGGTTACTACCTTCAAAGCGCTCCATGGCTTAGGGCCTGGGTACTTACGGGACCACCTACTGTTACCTCATGCCTCCCACCGACCCGTACGCTCACACAGAGAGGGACTTCTCAGGGTGCCGTCTGCCAAACAGTGTCAGCTGGCGGCCCGCAGGGGAAGATCCTTCTCTGTGGGGGCTCCCACACTCTGGAACGAACTTCCCCCGGGTTTACGCCAAATACCTGACCTTCGGACCTTTCGCCGCGAATTGAAAATGTATTTATTTATTCGCGCGGGGCTGGCTTAAATTTTGTTGTATTTTAAATTTATATTTTATATTTCTAAATTTTATATGAATTTAATGGGTTTTTAGAATTTTAAATGTTTTAATGTTTTTCGGCCAAATTGTATAATAAGTTTTTTTAATTTTGTTTTAATTGTATATTGTGTTTTTGGGTTTTTATTCTGGCTGTACACCGCCCTGAGTCCTTCAGGAGAAGGGCGGTATAGAAATCTAATAAATGATAATAATAATAATAATAATAATAATAATAATAATAATAATAATAATAATAATAATAATGATGATGATGATGATGATGATATATGTATTTCCTTCACCTAGATCCGTAATGGCAAATCTATGGCATGCGTGCCCAAAGTGGCACACAGAACCATCTTTCTGGGCACATGAGCTGTCGCCCAACTCACTTGCACCTATGCATGCACGTGTACCCAGTTGCTGTTTGGGCCTCTGGTGTGAACAATTCAGGAGACCCAGCTGGAGTACTTGTGCGCAGCTCACACATGAGTAGATAGTACAATTGCACACACACCGCACGGGGGAGCCACACAAATGCTGCGAAGATGTGCAGATGGTACGATTGCACCCGCAGTGCAAAGGGGAGGAGCTGTGCATCAGCGTGGTTAGCGCATGTGTGAAGTGTGTGAAGCACGCACCTGTTCGGCACTCAGTGAGTAAAAGGTTCGCCACCACTGACCTAGATAGCTTACGTCAGGGATCTCCAACCCTGACAACTTTAAAACTTGAGGACTTCAAGTCCCAGAATTCTGACAGTCAGCATGGATGACTGGCCAGCTGGAGAATTCTGGGAGTTGAAGTCCGCAAGTCTTAAAGTTGCCAAGATTGGACATAGCACTTAGCAATAGCACTTAGACTTATATACCGCTTCACAGTGTTTTACAACCCTCTCTGTAAATGGTTTACAGAGTCAGCCTATTTGCCCACAGCAATCTGGGTCCTCATTTTACCCACCCTGGAAGGATGGAAGGCTGAGTCAACCTTGACATCCCTGGTTTAAACAGTAATATCTCTTGGCAAGATGGTTTGCATTAAAAAAAAAAAATTGCTTGGCAGTCGCATGCAGATTTCCCCACCCCGTCCCTTAAGGTTAAGACATTGCTGTCAGAAGTAGCAACTTTTCCGCACCTAATGGCAGGTAGCAGTGGAGAAAATGATGAGATTTTATAAGTGAGTTGCTTGAGGTGAGGGTGATATTAGTGTCGTAGTTTTGGGGTCCTAGCTGAGGGCTCTCTTTATGGTCACAGCTACTATGACATGATAGCAGTGTTCTGATATCTCCGGGGCTGCCCCAAAGAAGAGGGAGTTAAGCTATTCTCCAAAGCACCTGAAGGCAGGACAAGAAGCAATGGGTGGAAAGTAATCAAGGAGAGAAGCAACTTAGAACTAAGGAGAAATTTTCTGACAGTTAGATACAATTAATCAGTGGAACAACTTGACTCTAGAAGTTGTAAATTCTCCAACACTGGAAGTTTTTAAGAAGAAATCGGATAACAAGAGATTGAAATGCGCATGCCACCAGGCCTTCTGGTTTCTGATGTGATGCATGCACGAAGACCAGCTGGTGGGTGCGCCTGCGCCTTCCAGAAACCGGAAGAGCATCCGCTCGGTGAGCATGCGCGTGCCAGGAAGATGATCTTCTGATATCCGGTGGTTGCGCGTGTGTGAAGAACAGCTGGCCTGTGCGCCAAAACCTGGAAGAGCAACTGACAACTGCTCACGTGCCTGGAGAGATGGCTCTGCGTGCCACTTCCGGTGCCATAAGTTCGCTACCATGGGTAGTGGGTTTCCTGCCTAAGCAGAGGGTTGGACTAGAACAGGGATCTCCAACCTTGGCAGCTTTAAGCCTGGCGGACTTCAACTCCCAGAATTCCCCAGCCAGCTTTAGTGACTGGAGGAATTCTGGGAGTTGAAGTCCACCAGGCTTAAAGTTGCCAAGGTTGGAGGTCTCTGGACGAGAAGACCTCCAAGGTCCCTTCTGACTCTTTTATTCTAGTCTATTCTTCTATTCATGAGCAGGCCCAGCTGTTGTGACCCAGGCCCAAGTAGGTAGTATTAAACGCAATGTCCCATGTTCTTCCTCAACCTCATCACTGTCCGACTCCACTGCCAGCTCCGCAGGCTGCTGGAGGACCACAACACTAGCGCTGCAAAAGATAGCACTTGCATGTAAGTTTCTATGATTTAACTGGGCAGGATTAAAATTCGGCTACTTCAAAGTCTGGCTGCGCAACCTTGTGTGCATTCTATTTCCAGTTTTTTTCCCCGCACGCAGCAAATAATTCCAACCCTTCAGAATAAAAGGTCAGCCTCGCTTCAGCATCCCTATTATCTTAAAGGATGATTGAATGGTTCAGCCCTTTAATTTTTAATACCCCGCCATTTTTACCAATGTTCACCCATACTTCCAGTTCCCTTGATTGCTAGGCAACTACCATATCGAATCAGAGGGGCTAAAGAGAAATTTCATGCTTCTAGACTCAGAGGGTTCAGGGGAAAAAAAACAAAAAACAACAACGCAATGCAGTAAGAGCTTCAGAACTGGAAAGAGATTCAGTCTGATATCCGGCAAACGCAGATGGTCAATCAAGTTGAAAACTAAATTAACTGGAGGGCGATGGTGATGTGGTGGTATCTCGTGGTGGTTACTGCGACTGAACAGAAACATGAAGTTTTGAACGGAAATAGCATGTGCACAAGGGACGGGATGGCTTAGTGGATAAGACGCTGAGCTTGTCGATCAAAAGGTTGGCAGTTGAACAGTTCGAATCCCCACCGCCGCGTAACAGGGTGAGCTCCCGTGACTTGTCCCAGCGTCTGCCAACCTAGCAGTTCGAAAGCACGTAAAAAAAAATGCAAGTAGAAAAATAGGAACCACTTTTGATGGGAAGGTAACAGCGTTCCGTGCGCCTTTGGCGTTTAGTCATGCTGGTCACATGACCATGGAGACTGTCTTCGGACAGTGCTGGCTCTTCGGCTTTGAAACGGAGATGAGCACCGCCTCCCCTAGAGTCAGGAACAACTAGCATTTATGTGTGAGGGGAACCTTTATCTTTACCTCAGCGTGTGCACAAAAGGCATTATAGGTAGTCTTTGACTTATTTTGGGCTCAAAATTTGAGCCCAAAATTTCTGTTATTAAGGGAGACACTTGATAAGTGAGGTTCCCCCGCCCCACATTTAACAAACTTTTCTTGCCACGGTTGCTGCAGCAGATCAGTTAGTAACCCGGTTGTTAAAGTGAATCTGGTTTCCTCATTCAATTTGTTGGTCACGAAAGGTGGCCTCATGACCATGGGACACGGAAATGGTCATAAATATGAATCAGTTGCTAAGAGGCTGAATTTTGATCACGTGATCATGAAGATGCTGCAAAGGTCTCGTAACTGTGAAAAACAGTCATAAGTCACATTTTTCAATGCTGTTGTTGTAACTTTGAACAGTCACTAAACAAAGTGTTGTGAGAACTATCTGTACTGAACATCTTGCTGAGACTCATAACTGACCCTCAAACATGTTTTCTTCTTTGGCTCATTGTTCTCGAGATCGTTGCTGGTTCAGCTGCTTCTTTTGAGCATGGAAATGACAATATGGTGTCGCATCTTCTACTCATCTTCTGGTATCTTCCTGGGAAGAGACAGTAATCCCTCTCGATTGAATTTCATCTGAGACGCAAATACCTGCAGATAACTTGTCCATACTTCACAGGGACTTTACAACTCTATTCAAAATATTCCCAAGTGTCCAAAAGCTGAGAGAGAAAGTTGTGGTTATTGGTTTCTGACTGAAGAAGAGGAGAAGACCTTAAATCATCCATCTCCAGCTTTCTCTGCTGATGTCGCTGATTGAAATAGGAGAGTAATTGGGCATTAAAGCTTTGAAGGAAAGGAGAGAACTGGAATGGTTTGGAGTAATGACAAACTACACTCTCCACCAAGCAAAAAGTCAAGAAAAATGCCATTAGAAACTATCAGTAGGTTCCTTAAATATATTCGATAGAAATTGCTATATCTAGACCTCATACCAGATTTTCATGGATTAACGTTCTTCTTATATTAACATTTCTATTTTTGAAACTGGTGCATGCATTTCCTTCACCTATATAGTCAAAGTCAGGGATCTCCAACCTTGACAACTTTAAAACTTGAGGACTTCAAGTCCCAGAATTCCCGCAGCATGGATGACTGGCCGGCTGGAGAATTCTGGGAGTTGAAGTCCGCAAGTCTTAAAGTTGCCAAGATTGGACATAGCACTTAGCAATAGAACTTAGACAAAGAATGATTGGTTGAAGAGTTGAAAACTCCATGAGCAGAGTTGAAACAAGAAGAATTTGTTTCCAGGGGACCGAACAAGGTCAAGGTTGTCCTCCTCACCTTTCATAGGACCATGTCCTGTTTCCTCATGGATCTTGCTGGAAAAGGAAGAAGGATGGTAAATTGAGGCACTCCAGAAATCATGTGAAAGTGTGCCCTTTGCACTGGACGCCATATTTTCCATACGAAAGAGGTTTTTTAAAAATATAATTTCACTGAATAACAGAATAACAGAGTTGGAAGGGACCTTGGAGGTCTTCTAGTCCATCCCCCTCCTCGAGCAGGAAACCTGATACCATTTCAGACAAGTGGCTATTGTCAGGCCTGGAAGCTATCTTTTTTGTTGGGCCTTCATGCCTGCCACATTTAGTACTGTAGGGAGGGGGGGAATTGTATGGAGCATGGGTGATATATAGTCATAATAACATTCCTTTCTCAGAGAGTCAAGGACATCTTGCCCTGCACCTGGAAGGCTGTGACTGGGAGGCATCTTCAGTTGGGATGGTGCATTGATTGGGCCATGCAATGGACATGTGAGTATTGGGCAGGGTCTTGAACTTTCCTTTGCATGGGGAAAACCTGGAAGCTTTCAGATTCGGGTTTTCCCAGATGTGCCAATATGACATCTCTAATAAAATAGAACTTTGAGGAAACTCAAGCCTCAGAGTTTTCTTTCGTCGGGGGCGTTACTTGGAACCCTGACAGCTATCCAGTCTCTTCTTAAAAACCTCTAGTGATGGAGCACTCACAACTTCTGGAGGCAAGCTGTTTCATTGATTAATTGTTCTCACTGTCAGGACATTTCTCCTTAATTCTAGGTTGCTTCTCTCCTTGGTTAGTTTCCATCCATGGTTTCTTGTTCTGCCTTCTGGTGCTTTGGAGAATAGGTTGACCCCTTCTTTCTGGCAGTCCCTCAAATATTGGAAGACCTCTGTCATGTCACCCCTATTCTTTCTTTTCATTAAGCTAGATATAAGCAATTCCTGTAACAGCTCTTCATATATTTTAGCCTTTGGTACCAGTGGACCTTTTAAAAGAAAATAACACAGGGTCTTGAATGGGAGGATTATCAAAGGAGGAGAAGAAGGTGGGAGGTGGAAAAGAAGAAGAAACGATAGGGTGGATGAGCTTCTTCTGTTTGAGCCCCGGGGTCAGGATACAGGACCATGGTTTGCATATCTTCGAGTTAAGCCTCAGATAGTTGGCTGAGAAAACAGCAGAGAGAAGCCGAAACGATTAACCGAGGGGAATAAATGTCTTAAGCGTAATCTGTGTGAACATGCCTGCGAGTAGGCTAAAAATGATTAATATAAGCATTTTTGATTCACTATTAAAGGGTACTTTTCAAAATAACCTCCACAACGGTTGCACAAATAACTTTGTAAAGAATAATAATGCTTGCTTTCATGGTAACAGGACCAACGAATGGGCAGAGGTGACCTTTTGGTTTTTCCTTCCTTCCTTCCTTCCTTCCTTCCTTCCTTCCTTCCTTCCTTCCTTCCTTCCTTCCTTCCTTCCTTCCTTCCTTTCCTTCCTTCCTTCCTTCCTTCCCCTTTCCCTCCTTTCCTCCTATATAATAACAATTTCCTTCTTTTCCTTCCTTCCTTCCTTTCTGCCTGCCTCCCTCCCTCCTATATCATCTCCTTTTCCTTCCTTCCTCCCTCTCCCTCCCTCCCTCTCCCTCCCTCTCTCCTATATTATCTCATTTTCCTTCCTCTTTCCCTCCCTCCTATATCATATCAATTTCCTTCCTGCCTGCCTGCCTGCCTCCCTCCCTCCCTCCCTCCCTCCTATATCATCTCATTTTCTTCCTTCCCTCTCTCCTTCCCTTTTCCCTCCTTTCTTCCATCAATTTCTTTCTTCCATCAATTTCCTTCTTTTCCCTCCTTCCTTCCTTCCTTCCTTCCTTCCTTCCTTCCTGCCTGCCTGCCTGCCTGCCTGCCTGCCTCCCTCCCTCCCATATCATCTCATTTTCCTTCCTTCCTTCCTCCCTCTCCATCCCTCTCTCCTATATTATCTCATTTTCCTTACTCTTTCCCTCCCCTCCTATATCATATCAATTTCCTTCCTTCCTTCCTTCCTTCCTGCCTGCCTGCCTGCCTGCCTGCCTGCCTGCCTCCCTTTTATATCATCTCATTTCCTTCCTTCTTTCCTTCCTTCCTTCCTTCCTTCCTTCCTTCCTTCCTCACTCACTCACTCACTCACTCACTCACTCACTCACTCACTCACTCACTCCCCTTTCCTTTCCTCTCCCTCCTTTCCTCCTACATAATATCAATTTCCTTCCTTCCTCTCTCCTCCCTCCCTCCCTCCCTCCCTCTCTCTTTGAAGATATAAGTCAGATTCCAACACAACCAAGAACCTTAAGAAAGAGGTGCGGAGTGGGACAGAATTGCTTTCCTGCACTTTCCTAAATCCATGAATGAATGAATGAATGAACGAATGAATGAATAAATGAATGAATGAATGATTCCTGTTGCATTCCATCTCTTTCCTTAGGAATCATCATCATCATCATCATCATCTGGTCAGCTACAGAAGGCCACTTTACCGGGATCTGCCGATACATCACACAGTCCTAAACGCTTGGGAAGTGTTCGACTAGTGATCTGTGATACGAAATCCAGCCTAGTTATCTCGTTTGCTGTGTATGCTGTCATTTTGTGTAAATAAAATAATAATAGCAACAATAGCAACAATAGCAACGTGGGCATGTTTATAAAAGTCAGAGCTTTTTCTCTTTCAACGAACAGCTCCGGACACATTCCCAGCAAAGCTTACAGGCAGAATTGGACAAAGCCGAAGGGTTGGCTGGGGGAGAGATTTACATGGAAATCGACTGATCCACTACATCAAGGCAAACCCACTCTATCAACGGCTGCTCCCTTTTGATTAGCGCAGCGCTGCGGCTGAGAGGGTCTCGGGCTTGATCAAACCATCCCCATTACCCTTATCAAGCTTTAAACCTCAACTGCTGTATTCACCAAGAACGGAATTGTTTAGGAGGCTGCACTTCAGACACTGCCCTCTTTCCCATTTCAGCTTCCTCTCGTGTATTCTGACAACTGTGCCCGGCAGCAATAGATAATTAAACTTGCATTATGCCCTTAGAGGAATTTTCGCTAGCTGGCAAGCCTGGGAAATTGGAAAAAAACGGATCCTCGGCTCATATCATGCTAGACTTCACTTCCTAATATCTCCAAAATGATCCAGTCTGAATGCTTTTGCTCGTTGCCTGGATCACGCGGTGCTCTTTTCGAAAGAGAATGTGGAGGTTTTTTGTCTTTTTTTTTTTTAGCCCTGTTGAGAATAGAATGGGGTGAACCGGAATCTGCCCCTTAGACAAATGACATTAAAACGTTCGAATGGCTGGACTTTTTCTTCTTAATCTGTGTTTCTTAAACTCCCCCCCCCTCTTTCTCACAACCTTTTTTTGTGGTATGCCGGTGGCCTGCAGAACTGTCAGCAGAGTCGGACAGTGAGGAGGCTGGGAAGGAACATGGGCCAGTCCTGGAGTCTAGGGAAGGCTCGGATGAGGGCTCTGCATTGGAGGCAGAGAGGGGGCCAGGGCCATCTGGGAGTTATGTGCTGCCTCCAGAGCCTCCAGAATCAGACATTAGCGAAACAGAAGAACAGGGGGAGCCTGTTCCCAATGTGCGCATGCGCAGAGCTGCCAGAAGGCAAGAACAGTTAAGACAAAAGGGGTGACTCGGGAGTAAGGCTTGTAGATGATTGGCCTTTTCCATAAGACATAAAGGTGGAGCAAAGGGACATGAGCCTTTGCAGGAAGCAACTTTGTTCATTCTGGTCGGTTTAAACTCTGAAGCTCCATTTTGACTCTGTGCTCCGTGTGGCCTTGCAAAGCTAATTGGCAATTAGGTCTTTGGCAGCGTGTCAAGGGAGTTAAAGGTGGGTGCTTATCAGCCTTATCCCGAAGGACTGTGGCAGACTTCTGTCAGACTATTTACAAACTGCTTGGGACTCATTACGGGCTGTGAATGAACAGAATTCACTACTGTTGAAATAAAAAGATGGACTAAGTGTGTGCTTGTTACTGTCTCAAGAAGCCTAGGTCAGAACACCTCTTCCCACTTTTAAAAATGGTGGAAGATCCCTAAAGAGCATCGATAGAAATGGGTTATATTTATTGATACTTTATCGAGGGATTTGCTGCTGCTGCTATCGCTTCTCAGAATTATTTGATGGGTTTTTTTTTTTTTATTGAAAAAGTTTTTTAAAAAAACAGACATTTTCGCCCCTTTTTCCCCCTCCTCCCAAAACCCCTTCCCCTCCTTCCCCCGGCTTCCCGGGTCAATCACAAGGTATTGTTATACATAAACCAAACATAGAATAAAATTTTCCCTTCCAATCCAATTAACCTCATCCAAAGCTTTTCATCTCCCAACCCCCTCCCCATTAAATAAAATAACTTTCTAATTATTCAAAGGCACCCCTTTGATGGGGTTTTTTAAAATGTTGTATTATTTTTCAGCGTAGGCTGGGAAATAATTTTGATTTTAGGTTCCCCTAGAACAAGGGTCTACAAACTTGGCTCTTTTAAGACTTGTGGACTTCAGCTCCCAGAGTTCCTCAGCCAGCTTTGCTTAACAGTTGTTTAAGTTGTTAACGGTTGTTAAATGAATCGCTGCGGATATTGAGCTGGTAACACGGTTCATAAGTGAAGCTGGCTTTCCCCATTGACTTTGCTTGTCAGAAGGTCACAAAAAAGGGATCACGTGACCCTAGGACACTGCAACTGTCATAAATATAAACCGATTGCCAAGAATCTGAATTTTGATCCCATGATAACAATAGCAATGGCACGTAGACTTATATACCGCTTCATAGTGCTTTACAGCCCTCTCTAAGTGGTTTACAGAGTCAGCCTGTTTGCCCCCAACAATCTGGGTCCTCATTTTACCCACTTCAGAAGGATGGAAGGCTGAGTCAACCTTGAGATGGTGAGATTTGAATTGCCTAGGTAGGTAGGTAGATAGGATAGACAGACAGACAGAAAGACAGACAGACAGGCAACAATAGCACTTAGTCTTATATACTGCTTCACAGTGCTTTTACAGCCAGAGTCAACCTCTTGCCCCCACAATCTGGGTCCTCATTTTACCCACCTCGGAAGGATGGAAGGCTGAGTCAACCTTGAGCCAGTCAGGATCGAACTGCTGGCAGTTGGCAGAATTAGTCTGCAATACTGCATTCTGACCATTGCACCACCAGGAAGGAAAATAAGAAAGGGAATAAGAGAGGGAGGAAGGCAGGAAGGAAGGAAGGCAGGAAGAAAGGAGGGAGGGAGGGAGGGAGGGAAGGAAGGAAGGAAGGAAGGAAGGAAGGAAGGAAGGAAGGAAGGAAGGAAGGAAGGAAGGAAGGAAGGAAGGAAGAGCACCTAAGACTTCACAGTGCTTTTTCAGCCCTCTCTAAGCAGTTTACAGAGTCAGTTTATGGGCCCCAACAATCTGGCTCCTTATTTTACCCACCTCAGAAGGACAGAAGGCTGAGTCAACCTTAAGCCTGGTGAGATTCGATCTGCCAAATTGCTGTCAGACGGTGATCAGCAGAAGTAGCCTGCAGTACTGCACTCTAACTACTGTGCCACCGGGGCTCATGATCATGGGAATGCTACAACAGTTGTAAGTGTGAGAAACGGTCGCACGTCACTTTTCCCAGGGCTGTTGTAACTTCAAACGGTCACTCAATGAACCGTTGTAATTCGAGGACTATCTGTACAGTATTATTTTCTTTGGAAAGGTAGTAAAACATATTCTGATTGGCCCATGAAGCCTGGTACAACCTCTATAGCTCCCACATTAATATTTTTTCCCCCTAAAGGTAAAAAGGTAAAGGTTCCCCTCGCACATATGTGCTAGTCGTTCCTGACTCTAGGGGGCAGTGCTCATCTCCATTTCAAAGCCGAAGAGCCAGCACTGTCCGAAGACGTCTCCATGGTCATATGGCCAGCATGACTCAACACCAAAGGCGCATGGAACACTGTTACCTTCCCACCAAAGGTGGTCCCTATTTTTTCTACTTGCATTTTTATGTGCTTTCGAAACTGCTAGGTTGGCAGAAGCTGGGACAAGTAACGGGAGCTCACCCCATTACGCGGCAGCACTAGGGATTCAAACCGCTAAGCTGCCGACCTTTTGATTGACAAGCTCAACGTCCTAGCCCCTGAGCCACCGCGTCCTTTTAAATTCCTCTTGAAATCTATCAGGATTTCATTCAAATAGCAACACGGACTCTGGAAAAACTTCCCAGCTTGAACTTGGTGCATTCAGACTTATTCAAGGCAGGGCGGGCAAAGGACGCAACTGAAAATAGATAAGCCTCGACTTCCGACAACAATTGAACCCAAAATTTCCGCCGCCGAACAAAGCAGTTCTTAATGAATTTTGCCCCATTTTATGATCTTTCTTGTCACAGTTGTGAAATGCATCAGAGCCGTTGTTCCAGTTTAAACATTTTTACAATAGTTTATGAGATCATACAAAATACAAAAATAAATACGCAGTGGGGAGGGAGAAGAAAAGTGAGGAGAAACTGAGGAAAAGAAAAAGAGAGAGAGAAATGTTGACTTTCGAACTCCCTTGGTTGCAGTAAAAAAAAGCATTAACATCAAACCACAAGTTTTTGTTTTTCCATAATAATATAAACGAGCCATTTCTATAAAAAACCGTATCAATCTCATCGGTAAAACCCAAAATCAAGGTTTCATTTTCCCCCCCACTTCAAGCACAAAGTTCAGAAGTGCATGTGGAAACAAAGATATTTCACGAGAAGAGTCCTCCATTCTTCTACCTGCAATAAAGGACCTTATGCCGCCAGACTTGAAATTTTGGGCTTAGACCACTTAGAACTACGCCGACTTCGGTCTGACCTAAGCGTTGTACATAAAATTATCTGTCACAACGTCCTACCTGTCAATGACTACTTCAGCTTCAACTGCAATAATACGCAAGCACACAATAGATGCAAACTCAAGGTCAACCGCTCCAAACTCAACCGCAGAAAATACGACGTCAGCAACAGAGTGGTCAATGCCTGGAATGCACTACCTGATTCTGTAGTTTCTTCCCCAAATCCCCAAAACTTTAACCTTAGACTCTCTACTGTAGAGCTCACCCCATTCCTAAGAGGTCTGCAAGAGGCATGCATAAGCGCACCAGCGTGCCTACCGTCCCTGTTCTAATGTCTCTTTTTACTCTTACTCTTTTCATGTGTTCAAATTATGTTTATATTTCTACCTGTTATCTTATATATGCTTGACAAATAAATAAATACAATAAAATAAATAAACAAAGGTAGTTATAATAATATAATTTAACCAAAATGGTCGATTTAACCATTTCTGCAAATCTTGCCTCTCAGCAATAGACTCTGGAAACAAGATACATCCGGAGAAATTATTATTCATTATAGTCTTAACATTGATCATTTCAGTTTTGCTGCAGCTATGATAAATAATTGTTGTTGAGCATGGACAAGCTACCCCCTGCAGGCATATGAAAATGTGGGTGCTTCTATTCCCCCAATTATTTTAGAAATGACAATCGGCAGAACCGAAGTGCCAAATATTATTTTTCAAATTAGGGTCTAGGCACATCCCGTCCAATTTATCATTGTTGTATGTTTCTAACCTAATGGCTGGATGTGCCAATCTTTCTTGGCTACCATCTCCCAGGATTCTCTTTACAATTGGCACCAAGTTTCTTCCAAGGCTAACAACTCCTGATGGCTTAATGGACAAAAGTACAGAGACTGGTTCTCTGTCTGGTTGATGGCTGGGCGTGGCCATGGTGGGCGTGGCCTATACTCTGCCTCCTGCACTATGGGGTGTGTGTGTGTCATTTTCACCCTCCCCAGACTCCAGAGGCTGTCATCGAGCCTCCAGGAAGGTGAAAATCGCCTCCCCTGAGTTCCAGAGGTTCTCCGGAGGCTGAAAACGGGCCAGTTTCTGGGCTTCCTGTAGGCCTGTTTTTCACCCTCCCAGAGTCTCCATGTGGGCTCTGTACTTACCTGGCATCCAAAACAGCATCCAAAATGGAAACAGTGCGTGCTCATCAGGGTCCGCCCTCCAGAAAAGCCGAACTTCTGCGTTCTAATGTGCATGTGCGCCCGATGATCAGCTGGCCATCACGCATGTGCAGGCCAGTTTTCAGCACTGCCGCGCGCGTGAAGGGATCATGTTCCAGAAAAGGCAAACTTCTAGGTTTTGGGGCGCATGTTCACTCAACAATCAGCTGGCTGGCATGCATGCGCACACCAGTTTTCAGCACTGCCATGCGTGTGAAGGACAGCTGATCGTCGCATGCACATGCATGCTAGAAACTCAGAAGACAAACAGGCAAGGCTGCGTGTTCTGGGTGAGGTGGCTTTGCGTGCCATTTTGGGCACACGTGCCATAGGTTCGCCATCACAGCCCTAAGTCAAGAACTCTGGATTTGTCTGTCCCAAATTCCATTGTTGCGATGTCCAGTGAATATTTGCTATTCGGGCAGAGTCGAGTCCTCAGTCTGTCCACAGGCGTTAAACAATAAAGAATTCAGCTTGGAAGAATCACCACATTTCATTTTTGATTTTTGGCCTGACATCAACCTAGCCAGACTGAGCACTTTCCTATTTGTAATACACTCTGGGAACTATTAGGGAGAGGCTGCTTTCATCCTCTTTCTCTCACACAGGATATCCTGGCTGAGTTGCCTCTTACTCTTCTGAATTGAAAACACCTTTTTCCCAACTACATTCCATCACAGGGACTATGCTATTTCTGTTCTTCTGGTCCAGGGGTGTCAAACTCAAGGCCCGGGGCCCAGATCCGGCCCATAGGGTGATAAGATGTGGCCCATGGGAGGGGAGACGACAAGCAATGCTGTGCTTGGACTACAGATGGATAAAATGTCTTATTTTCTTAGGTTTCAAAATTTGGAAGAAGTGGACCAAGAAGACTTGAGAGATGTTGTGACTAAACTGTTGGGAGAATTTCTTGGGAGAGGTGTTGATTTTATGAATTGGGATGTGGATCGAGTTTATAGAGTTAATTCACAATATGCACGCACGCATGCAGTTCCTAGAGAGGTTCATGTCAAATTTGTGAAAAGAGAGACGAGAGATGAAATTCTTAGAAAACATAGGAGTGGGGCACTGACTTATAGGGGCAGGGAGATAGCCATTCTGAGGCAGATTCCCAGACAGGTACGTGAAATGAGAAAGAAATATTATTTTTTATCAAGCAAATTGTACCAGAAGGGAGTGGGCTTCAGATGGCTGATGCCAGAGGGATTGATGATTTTCCGGGAGGGCATTACGGAAAAAATTAGTACAATTGCGGAGGCTGCGGCCTACGTGGAGGAACACAAAGCCCTCCTGGATTTAGATGACCCAGGAATTGAAGAAGGGGAGGTTATAGACCATGGGCGGAGGCGGCTGCCGCTGTTGCGCCCTGGAGTTGGGTCAGGCTGAACCCAGAGTTCTGAGATCCAAAACTAGGAAGTGACAAAGATATTTGGTATTGTGTTGGTTTTCCTTATTCTCTTCGTATGATATTCTGATTATTCTTGACCCTTCCTTATTGTGTAAGATTGAAACTTAGCTACTCAGATCACCTGCTTGCCATATGGCTGTTGTATGTGTTTAAAATTTTGAGTAAAATTCTTATCATGTATAAGAAAAATGAAAATTTACCATACCTGATATGTATTTGCATAAATTTTTTTTGACCAATAAAAACTTTTTATAACAAGAGGAAAAAAAAAAAAAAAAAAAAAAAAAGATGTGGCCCATGGGGCCACCCTGGAAACAGCAAAGGACTGGCCTGCAGTGTCTCTGCCAGTGAAAATGGAGCTCAGGAGGGCCATACGCGGGTCCTCCCGAGCTTCGTTTTCGCTGGCAGAGGGTTGCAGGAGGCCGTCACAGCCGAAAACGGAGCTCAGGAGCCTATTTTCTCTGGCAGAGCACTCAGGCCACCACAGGCACCCCCCAATATGAGTGATGTTGAGCTGGCCATCCCCACTCTGGCCCCCCGAGGTCAAACACAACCCTGATGCAGGGCCTCAATGAAATCGAGTTTGACACCCCTGTTCTAGAGTATTTTTGCAGTTATTCAAAAGCCTATTTCATATTATTTATCTGTCAGACCTGGAAGCCATCTTTTACCTTTGAGCCTTCAAGCCTGCCACAAATTCTGTGGTGGGAAAATGGGGGGGGGGTGTTGAATGGAGTATGGGTAATATGTAGTCTAAATAACATTCTTTCCAGAAAGTCAAGGCCGCTTTGCCCTGCAACTGTGATGAAGTGACTGGGAGGCATCTTCAGTTTTGGATGGTGCATTGATTGGACCGTGTGACGAACATGTGGGTGCTGGATAGGGACTTGAACTTGCTTTTGGGTGGGGAAAACCCAGAAGCTTTCAGATTCGGGTTTCCCCAGATGTGCCAATATGACATCTTTAATAAAATGGAACTTTGAGGAAATCCAAGACTCAGAGTTTTCTGTTATGACCTAGGCCCAAATAGTTATTACCAGACACAATCAGTCCTTAACAAACCTATTTTATTAGAACAGCTGAGAATTACTTCATTCTCAGCTTAGTCCAAATTAAGTCTATAACAAAATCCTTCATAAAAAGTCCTTCGGCCTTATCACAAACCTTTGTCTTCTTTGGCACCCTGCCAAAGGCTTTTCTTAGCAAGAACCCCACAAAGTTCAGAAACAGGAGACAAGAAACAATTGTAGCAATATTGCTTTCCTACAAAGAACCCAAGAGCTATTGCTGCTCTTTTAAGCCTTATGGGAGGGGCCAATCATCTCCTGGCCTTACTCCTGAGTTCTCCTTTTTGCTTTAGCTGCTCTTGCCTTTTGGCAGCTCTTTGCATGCGTGTATTAGGAACAGGCTCCTCCTGTTCCTCTGCCTCTTTGCTGTCCGCCTCTGGAGGCTCCAGAGTTCATGCATTGCTTCCAGATGGCCCTGGCCTCAACTCTGCCTTCAATGCAGAGCCCTCGTCCGGGCCTTCCTGTGACTCCAGGACTGACCCATTGTCCTCCCCAGCCTCCTCACTGTCTGACTCCGCTTCCAGCTCTGCAGGCTGCTTGCGGACCACAACATTTTCTTTCATTTGGGGCTGTTAATTGGAACCCTGACATTATCTTTTTAATTTTTATGGGATTTTATATTCTGCCATTCCTTGGTCTGGAATGTTTCACCTGTCATTCCTTGGTCTGGGTTGATTTAAGGATCCAGATATTCATTTCTACTCTTTTTTTCAACAAAAAATGTCAATCGAAGACTACTTTAGATGTATTTACCCCCGAAGGATTCAAATGCTTTGGGGGGGGTCCTGTTTAAGGTCTCCTCCCCCCCACAACAAGCTCAGCTCAGCTTGGCTTGATTTAGCAGTTCTGTTCCTTTCTATCACACACTTCCCATTGCTTTTCCCAAGCTGGCAGCCCAACATATTAGAAATAAAATGCAATTCTGGTATCTGACACTTCAATTTAACTTCTTCGGCAGCAGCGATCATGCATAGCGCTGCTGGTTCCCATGACAGAAGATCATCTAAGTATCACTTAACTGATGGGAGCTTGGTTGATAAGACATTCTCCGACTTGCCACTGCGTTACCACCAGAGGCCTGAGAACTAAACAAAACTAAAATCAATTTTTAATCGATTGGATTATTTGAGGAATGAGAGTCATCCATAGTGAAGAGTTGATGGATTCAACAGAGGATCCTTGAAGTCTCAGAAGGCAACAATTTGTATCCTCTAACCTCAATCATATTCAGGAGTTGGAATATAATGTAGAATAATAGATTTGGAAGGAACCTTGGAGATCTTCTAGTCCATGTTATGGTCCTTCAGCAGCCTCCAGAGCTGGCAACGGAGTCAGACAGTGCTGAGACTGAGGTCAGGCCAGGGCTATCAGGAAGTGAGGTGTGGGCTTCAGAGCCTCCAGAGACTGATAGTAGTGAGGCAGAGGAACAGGAGGAGCCTGTTCCTAATGCACGCATGAGAAGAGCTGCCAGAAGGCAAGAGCAGCTCAAGCAAAGAGAACGACTCTGGAGTAGGACCAAGAGATGATTGGCCCCTCCCATAAGGCTTATAACAGACCAGCAACGGCGTTTGAGCTTTGCGGGAAAACAACGTTGGTAGCTTCGTCTTTTGCTTTGTCTACGTCTTTGTCTACATCTTGCCTTTATTTTTGTGATTTGTGAACGTTTGCCAAGAAAGGCGAACCCTACACCATTCTAGACAAATGGTTGTCCAGTCTCCTCTTTAAAAACCTTCAGTGATGGATCATCCACAATTTCTGGAAGGAAAGTGTTCCACTGATTAATTGATCTCACTGTTGGGAAATTTCTCCTCAGTTCTAGATTGGATCTCTCTTTAATGACCTTCCATCCATTGCTTCTTCTCCTACCTTCGGGTGCTTTAGAGGATAAGTCAACCCCCTCTTCTCTGTGAGATCTTCTCAATATTGGAAGACTACTATCATGTCATCCCTAGTCCTTCTCTTTGTTGGACTAGACATATCCAGTTCATCATATCTTTCAGCCTCTAGACCAGTAGTGAAATCCTCTGCCGGTCACCATCGGTTTGCTGCTGGCGCATGTGCGGTGCATGCTGGATGCACGCTGCACATGCACACGTGCGCAGTATGCACCAGACACACGCTGCACATGCACGCACTTTTGGATTTCCTGCTTTCCGGATTTCCTGCTTTCCGGATTTCCTGCTTTCCAGATTTCCGGATTTCTGGATTTCCTGCTTTCCGGGTTTCCTGCTTTCCAGATTTCCTGCTTTCCGGATTTCCTAATTTCTGGAGAACCGGTAGTTAAAAATGCTTTAAAAAGTTAAAAAAAAAAAAAAAGATCAGCTGAGCAACAAGCGATCGTCAGAACTTTTTTTTTTAACTTTTCAAATAATTTTTTTACTACCGGTTCAGCAGAACCGGCCCGAACCGCTAGCATTTCACCCCTGCTCTAGACCCCTGATCATCAATTCAAGAGCTTCAATTGATTTCCTGCTTACAGTACAAAATGAAGGAAACTGATGTGTACATGCAGAACCGCTACATTATAAATGATTGAAGCTGCCACATCCTGGGTGGTATCACTGATCAAATCATTCAGCATTTGGTCTGAGAAAAGAATGAGCTATTTCCTAACCTTGTTAGACACAAACTTTTTTTCTTTTTTTAGGAAATAGGAGGGTTTATCTAATTTAAGTCAAATATACTACAATTTGAATGTTGCCCTTTTTATATATCTGTCCCAGGGGTAGTCAACCTTTTTATACCTATCACCCACTTTTGTATTTCTGTTAGTAGTAAAATTTTCTAACCGCCCACCAGTTATTATTCACGGACGAGGCTCTTTTGTTTGCAGTCGCACTATAGAGCCATTTAGTTTCACTTATGTAACATGAACTAAACTTATGCGCAGGCGATACAAATAGTATATTTTCAAAAGTTTAAATTGTCACGGGGAATTTTATGAAAACCTAATGAAAATGTTTTTAAATAATGCTATGAATTTTTTTTAAAAAGTCAATTAAATTAAAAAAAAAGGAAAGTGCTTCGTATCGGACAAAACCCCTACCGCCCACCATGAAAGCTGGAACGCCCACTAGTGGGCGGTAGGGACCAGGTTGACTACCACTGGTCTATCCTGTTTCCTGAATTGGGATGTTGTGTCTTGTCCGCTCTCACCACAGCCGGGGTCTGCTTATCTGCTCCCGAACACGGAGGAATGTATGCCTCCCGGCCCCAGTCCTGGCTCCATGCCCAGACAAGCTGCAGAGGAGGGGGCACCTCCCGGTCCCAGCCCTGGCTCCATGCCCAAGCAGGCTGCAGAGGAGGGAGCATCCCCCGGCCCCAGCCCTGGCTCCATGCCCAGGCAAACGGAGCAGCTAGACCCCTCCCCCTCCTCCACAGCATGTGAGCCTGAGGAAAGTTTACTTCCAACAGCTGATTGGAGTGACCCTCGCATCAGAAGATTGGATAGGCGGAGGCAACAGAAGGAAGGGAGGGGCAGGCCTTAATGAGTGCTGAGTCATGGAGCCACACCCCATGGCCTATATAAAGGATCTGCTTTCTGGCAGTCTCTGAGTCAGGCAAAGTCGAACTTATCTTGCTGAAGTCACTTTCTGGTCTCCTGCCTGCTCTGAGGACTTTGCTAGGACTTTGGGCAGAGCTGCAGAGGCAAGCCTGATTCGGATTTCCCTGACCCGGCCGTCAGCAGAGGAGTGGGACACGACATGGGATTTCATGAAAGGCAAACTAGTTTGAAGAGGAATTCTGCCACGTGAGAATATTTGGGAAGAAGTTGCTAGGATGAGATAGTGACATTTTAAGTATCACACACCTTTTCTAAGTTTGCAGACATCATTCATGGCAGAACATTTAAACCTGGAGGTAATATGTTGGCCAGTTTGACAACAGGAAATCTTTCATTCTAGAAGAGTCTACTACAGGGGTGTCAAACTCAAGGCCTGGGGCCCAGATCCGGCCCTTGGAGTGCTTAGTTCTGGCCCACGAGGCTGCCCTGGAAACAGCAAAGGACTGACCTGCGGTGCCTCTGCCAGGCTCCGTTTTCAGCAGCGATGGCCTTCTGCCACCCTCTGCCAGCCCCCCCCCCAGCTTCATTTTTGCTGGCAGAAAGCGGCAGAAGGCTGTTGTGTCTGAAAACAGAGCTCGGGAGCATGTGTTCGCTGGCAGAGGCACCGTGGGCTCCCACAGATCTCCCCAACACGAGTGATGTCAACCCGGCCACACCCACCCTAGCCATGCCCGCCCCAGCCCCCGAGGTCAAACACAACCCTGATGTGGTCCTCAATGAAATAAAGTTTGACACCCCCGGTCTATTAGAACAGGGATCTCCAAACTTGGCAACTTGAAGATTTATGGACTTCAACTCCCAGAATTCCACAATCAGTGTGGGCAGTCGAAGTCCACAAGTCTTCAAGTTGCCAAGTTTTTGAGAGCTTTGTTTGGACAGCATTGCAGAGATGGCAGCCGAAGAACGATTACATAAGATCTCCCTCAATATATTTCTCACTTTCCTCACGTTCTTTTGTGGGCTGCTGGTCATGCTTCTGCAGAATAGTGACATAAAAAGGTAAAGGTTCCCCTTGCACATATGTGCTAGTCATTCCCGACTCTAGGGGGCAGTGCTCATCTCCGTTTCAAACCCAAAGAGCCAGCGCTGTCCGAAGACGTCTCCATGGTCATGTGGCTGGCATGACTCAATGCCAAAGGCATATGGAATGCTGTTACCTTCCCACCAAAGGTGGTCCCAATTTTCCTACTTGCATTTTTTACGTGCCTCCTAGGTTGGCAGAAGCTGGGACAAGTAACAGGCGCTCATCCTGTTACACGGCACTAGGGATTCGAACCGCTGAACTGCCGACCTTTCAATAGACAAAGTCAGCGTCTTAGCCACTGAGCCACCGTGTCCCTGAATAGTGACATACTGGTAGCTATTTCCCTTCCGCTTGGCGCTTCTTTGGATGCATATTCTCCGCACATAGACGGATGATCTTGAACACAGAAAGGTAGAGCCTGTTATGTTAACTATTGCTCATTTGATGTTCAAGACAAACTATAATATGTTAAACTGACAACCTGCTCTTTTAAAAAGTCACACCGTGATGAAATATGTTTCACTCTCCTCTCCCTGCTCATCAGCAAACCATGTTTCTTGTGTCTCACGCTGGCGGTTTGTTTCCTTATCATTTTTCACCTTCCTGGCGATGCTTATAGAATAGCCTCCATCCACCGTACTTGCCTCTCGCAGGAAAAAGCTCCAGAAATTGTGAAACTATTAGGGGTTTACACTTCAGTAGCACCAGTGTTGGGATTCTACCGGTTCTACCCGGTTCAGCGGAACTGGTAGCAGCGGCGGTGGGAGGCTCCACCCATCCACCCAGATGTTATCATGGACGCACTGCGCATGCGCAGAAGGCTTTGTGCATGTGCAGAGGAGGCACGCACTCTCACATTTGTAAACCGGTAACGAAGGTAAGTGAATACCACTGCTGAGTAGCACCCAAGCTTTTTCCTTAATCCATCATTCAGAGACCACCCTTGGCGGTCTCTGAAATTGGTAGTTTTCTTGCAGATGTTTCATTAACCCAACTAGATAACATCATCAATGCTAGAAGGAAGAGGGCTTACCCTTGTATTGGTGGGAGTGCTGTTTTCTCCTTGTTAGTTCCTAGATTAGGCTGTGGTTTACTCTTTGCCTGAGTTGGTAGTTCCTGATTGGGGTATTGTTTGGTGAACACCAAGACGATAATCACATTGTAAAAAACAATCAAGGAACTGAGCTTAATGTCAACCGCTTTAATCTAGATTGCAGAAAATATGACTTCTGTAACAGAATCATCAGTGCTTGGAATACTTTACCTGACTCTGTGGTCTCTTCTCATAATCCTAAAAGCTTTAACCAAAAACTTTCAACTATGGACCTCACCCCATTCCTAAGAGGACCATAAGGGGCGTGCATAAGCGCACAAACGTGCCTACCGTTCCTGTCCTATTGTTTTTCTTTTCTTCTTCCTATATATATATATGCTTATACCTCCTAACATTTACTCATATATATGTTTATATACTATATAATCTTTTTGTATGATGTTGTGACAAAATAAATAAATAAATAAATAAATTGCCTACTCAGACCAACAAGCTAGCAGTAAACAGCCTAATCAAAGGACCCATCAAGAACATTCCCACCAATATTTACAGGACAAACATAGAACATAGGAGATAGAACATTATCAGAGTTGGAAGGGTCATTAGAGGTCTTCTAGTCGAGCCCTCTGTTCAAACTGGAGTCCTTATGCCATTCCAGACAAATGGCGATCCACTCTCTTCTTCAAAGCCTCCAGTGATGGAGCACCCAGAACTTCTGAAGGCAAGCCCTTCCACCAGTTGATTGCTCTCATTGTGAGGAAATCCCTCTTTAGTTCTAGGTTGGTTCTCTCCTTGGTTAGCTAATAGTATACAACAGAGATGAGTTTCACAGAATTTTACCACCCGTTCACTGTGCACTGAAAATGTGAGCACGCACTTTGCTCAGGCGTGCGGCTTGCATGCATGTGCACAGCTTAGAAAACATGGCTAAATAGGATGGCATAGCACCAGGGAGGGTGCAGGTCACCACTACCAGTTTGCCAGAACCAGTCCGGAACCTGCTAAATACCACCTCTGGTATATAAGTGCCTGGGGATTGTCATGTGGGTTGGGCTTGGTTGCTGGGTGTTATGTGAATTTCGTTGTATGGGTATACTGTGTATATGCGTACAATGACAATAAACTTAGATAGATAGATAGATAGATAGATAGATAGATAGATAGATAGATAGATAGATAGATAGGTAGGTAGGTAGGTAGGTAGGTAGGTAGGTAGGTAGGTAGGTAGATAGATAGATGATAGATAGATAGATAGATAGATAGATAGACAGACAGACAGACAGACAGACAGACAGACAGACAGACAGACAGACAGACACATATATATGCCATCTGTATATAAACAGAGCAAACCCGACTGCTTTCTAGCATTGATGAGTTGGGTCAAGAAACGTCTGCAGGAAAACAATCAAGCTCAGAGAGCACCAAGTATCCCACAGTTCAAGCCTGAGCTGCAAACCTTCTCTTCAACATCTGCAAGAGGACACACAATTAAATCCCAAATGGGAATTGTAGGAGAGAGGATAAAAATTTGAAACAGGATTTTGTGGCTTCTACCTTTGGACCTTTCAACATGCTGCAGATGATCGCCCAGGAATCTACAGGAGATATTGGCATTCTAGTGCCATAGTCTATTCTGCTATTCTCTTCTGTAGCCAGAGACTGTGGCTACAGAAGATTGTGATTTGTCCTAATCACCGTCTATGGTAGACTGTGATTAGGATGAACCAACATCTTCCAAGTTCCATTTCCATATGAAGAACGGTTGCAGGAACTTGGTATGTCTAGTTTAATGAAAAGAAGAACTAGGGGAGACATGATAGCAGTCTTCCAATATCTCAGGGGCTGCCACAAAGACGAGGGAGTCAAACTATTCTCCAAAGCACCTGAGGGTAGAACAAAAACCAATGGGTGGAAACTAATCAAGGAGAGAAGCAACTTAGAACTAAGGAGAAATTTCCTGACAGTTAGAACGATCAATAAGCGGAACAATTTGCCTGCAGAAGTTGTGAATGCTCCAACACTGGAAATTTTAAAGAAAATGTTGGATAGCCATTTGTCTGAAATGGTGTAGGGTTTCCTGCCTGGGCAGGTTTTTTTTTTTTTTTACATTTATATCCCGCCCTTCTCCGAAGACTCAGGGCGGCTTACAGTGTATAAGGCAATAGTCTCATTCTATTTGTATATTTACAAAGTCAACTTATTGCCCCCCCAACAATCTGGGTCCTCATTTTACCTACCTTATAAAGGATGGAAGGCTGAGTCAACCTTGGGCCGGGCTTGAACCTGCAGTAATTGCAGGCTAGTGTGTTCTAATAACAGGCTCCTTACAGCCTGAGCTATTCCGGCTCATACAGCCTGAGCTATTCCGGTTGGACTAGAAGACCTCCAAGGTCCCTTCCAACTCTGTTGTTATGTTATGTTATGTTATGTTATGTTATGTTATGTTATGTTATGTTATGTTATGTTATGTTATGTTATGTTATGTTATGTTGTTATGTTATGTTTGCAAAGGCAAAGAAGTAACAGTCAGGCCAACTGTACTGGAAAAGCAGCAATTAGAAGAATCTGAAAACAGTCGGTTCCACTGGAATCAAAGGGGAAGGAAAAGGAACACCAGCATTGAAAGCAAAGGAAATAAATGCCGTAGTAAAACTAGTAATCTATGGATAGCTTCAAATGCTATCCAGAAAAAGGTACCTTGAAGCACAGTTAGCATAGAAGCATCCTTCTCAGCAATCCGTCAAAAGCATCCATGTCTTTCTCCAAGAACACTACTAGACCATTGGCACTTGGTACCATGTCCAAGAATTTTACAAAACACATCAAGAAATTGCAGCTTCCTGCAATAGCACCAACAGAACTGCAAAAAAACCTGCGCTACTGGGAACATCATATATTTGAAGAAGATACTTGGTTGATTCCTAGGACGCTGGCAGCAACCCATATCAATCATCAGTGCCAATCAGTAATATTTGTGATACATTTTAAATGTTCAGTTGACTGAGTTTCATGCTTAATAAATATTATAATACTGCACGAATCAAGAAGAGAGCCGTGAAAATATTTGCAGATCCCTCGCATCCTGGACATAAACTGTTTCAACTCCTACCCTCAAAACGACGCTATAGAGCACTGCACACCAGAACAACTAGACACAAGAACAGTTTTTTCCCGAAGGCCATCACTCTGCTAAACAAATAATTCCCTCAACACTGTCAGACTATTTATTGAATCTGCACTACTATTAATCGTTTCATAGTTCCCATCACCAATCTCTTTCCACTTATGACTGTATGACTATAACTTGTTGCTGGCAATCCTTATGATTTATATTGATATATTGATCATCAATTGTGTTGTAAATGTTGTACCTTGATGAACGTATCTTTTCTTTTATGTACACTGAGAGCATATGCACCAAGACAAATTCCTTGTGTGTCCAATCACACTTGGCCAATAAAATTCTATTCTATTCTATTCTATTCTATTCTATTCTATAAATAATATTTAAATAATATATTATTTAAATTATTATTATTATTATTATTATATTATTTAAATTATTTAAATTATTATTTAAATAATAATAATCAAAATTACTATAATAATATAATATATTATTATAATCATAATATAATATAATATGAATATAATAATCATAATCATAATCATAATCATAATATTTTAGCATTTTTGAAACTTCAGTTGTGTTTACCTTTTAAAAACAAAAACAAGGATAGGAGACACCAGGGCAAATGAAATGATACATATTTTTTAAGTCCCCAAAGCAGCTGCTTAGCCTTTCAAAAAGACAGAAACCAAAAAAGGCAAATTCCAAACAGATCCCATCTGTTCTACTCAACAAAGTTTTTTTAAGCCGGCTAAAAGAGGCCTTGGTAGGCTGCCCATCTTGGAACGTTGAACATTTCTGACAAATAAATTTTGCAAATTGGTCTAATGCAAGTACATAGATCAGGGGGTGAGTTAGGCCGCTGCTATTTTGAGAGAGAGAGAGAGACAGGCAGAAAAGAACAATCAAGGGTGTGCTGCTATCAGCGTTTTACATTTGGAAGTTTGGAGCTGCTTTGAGGGGAGAAGGCGAAAAGCAAGCAGGATCAATAGGAAGCTCTGATTCTGCAGTTGCAGCAGATTTTTTTTTTTAATAGGACATCTACACCATAAACAACTAAGACGGAACTGTATTCCACCATCAACACCATCACTTCACGATGGCATTCATGAAATGCAGGAACCATGATGCACTTCTTGCTTTTGTAGAAAGGGATTTCCCCAGTGGCCAGAAAGGATAATTGGGGTTCGTAGAAGCTGTCCAAATCTATTTGCGATCCACATCTGTTTTACATATCGAGCTATTATTTTTGCCTTGATTTGACATGATTTTTTTTAAAAAAAATTAAAACTCCTTTGAAAATAGGAGTTTTTAAAACTCCTGTTGGTATCTTACGTGACAATCACTCTGTTGGTTGCATCTTATGATTTATGATTGCATTTTATGATTGATGACTTGTGATTTATCACTTAGTTGCTTTTATGTACACCAAGAGCTTCTGCACCAGAGACAAATTACTTGTGTTTCCAATCACACTTGGCCAATATTCCATTCCATTCCATTCAGTTCCATAGCAACTTTTCCTCTCTTTCCTAACACACTCCCTCTCTCTCTCTCTCTCTCTCACACACACACACACACACACACACACACACACACACACACACCTGTAGAAAACTTAAAACCTGAGCTTCACCTGAAGAATACAACATCAATATCTCTTTTGCTTGCCTTGTCTTCCTCTGACTCTTTGAACAATGGCACCAAGCTTCCACCATTGCTTTGGGCTACACCAGTGGACTTCTTCAGCACTTTTAGTAGCAGGAATAGGTTTTTACAGGTGTATGTAAGCCTTTTCCAGCATTCCCAGTGGGCTGTTAAGCCCAGAAGGATTTTTGGCTACTTGGCAGTGTTGGAGAGTACCACTGAAGTAACACGAAGGTTGAAGTAGCAACAAGGTCAGTCCAATCAACGCTACACCTTGAAAAAGTAAACAGCGTTGATACTACCAGGGTGAAGTGAATCACATTATAGCTACTTCTCTCTTGGCTACTTCTGGCAAGATTGACAGATAGATAGGTGATAGGCAGATTTAAAGATAGAGAGAAAGAGAGAAAGAGAGGGAGGGAGGGAGGAGGAGAGAACCTAACCCTCATTGACCACAGTATATGAGTTATAGGAACTGTCTCAATCTGTGACAAAAGAAAGGCACCTGACACTCCTGTACAACACTTAGACAGCTTTAACTGCTTTGTACATCACTGTGATTCCAAGGGCTTGACAACTTTATCTGTGTAAAGGTCAGCTTATTTCTCCATTGCCAGAAGCTGGATTCATTAGGTGTGCAGTGAAATTGAAAGGCTAAGCTAGCTTAACATTATCATGGGAAGCGAAGAATATGTTTAGTAATTGCAAACAACAAACAAGCAAACAAACGAGCAGTGTCTGGCAGGTTAACATCACAGCAGCTAATATTAGCAGCGGAAGGGATTAAACATGGCAAACAACCCAGAAACTGCAGTTCTATCCGAACGGCTCTCTTTCGTCTTACTGGCAGTGCTTGAATGCAAGCGTTTTAATTGCCGCATGGCTCCAGCGGGAATGGCTAAACTTCCCGCTTCTATACGGCTTCGTTTCCCCCTTTGGCCAACTGATGGGGAGCACTGCCATACCAGGCTTTGATTATAAAGAGGCAGGGAAAAGATTGCTCCATTTACATGCATATATCTGTTAATATATTTCACCATAATGGTAATGGATGATAATGGATGGATGGATAGATGGATAGATGATAGAGAAATAGATGTTTTAGATGATAAGTGATAGATGGAGATAGACAGATAGACAGACAGACAATAGATGGTAGGTAGGTAGAGAGAGAGAGAATAAATAGATGATAGATAGATAGATAGATAGATAGATAGATAGATAGATAGATAGATAGATAGATAGATAGATAGATAGATAAACAGATAAAATAGATGATAGATAGATAGATAGATAGATAGATAGATAGATAGATAGATAGATAGACAGACAGACAGACAGACAGACAGACAGATGATAGATAGATGATAGATAGATATTGATGTTAATAGATAAATCAATTAATAGATCGAGATAGATAGAGAGATAGATAGAGAGATAGAGAGATGATAGATATTGATGTTAATAGATAGATCAATTAAAAGATCGAGATAGATATTGATGTTAATAGATAGATCAATTAATAGATCGAGATAGAGATAGATAGATAGATGATAGATAGATAGATAGATAGATAGATAGATAGATAGATAGATAGGTAGGTAGGTAGGTAGGTAGGTAGGTAGGTAGGTAGGTAGGTAGATAGATAGATAGATAGATAGATAGATAGATAGATAGATAGATAGATAGATAGACAGACAGACAGACAGACAGACAGACAGATGATAGATAGATGATAGATAGATATTGATGTTAATAGATAAATCAATTAATAGATCGAGATAGAGAGATAGATAGAGAGATAGAGAGATGATAGATATTGATGTTAATAGATAGATCAATTAATAGATCGAGATAGAAAGATAGATAGATAGATAGATAGATAGATAGATAGATAGATAGATAGATAGATAGATAGATAGATAGATAGATAGATCAGTGGTGGGTTGCTTCTGGTTCTGTCCAGTTCTTTAAAACCGTTAGTAAAAGCGTTGGGAGGCTCTGCCCACCCACCCGGACATTATAATTGATGATCTGCACATGCACGCACTCCCATTGCAAACCGGTAGTAAAGGTAAGTAGAACCTACCCCTGAGATAAATAGATATATAGAAGATAGATAGATAGATAGATAGATAGATAGATAGATAGATAGATAGATAGATAGATAGATAGATAGATAAGAGAGAGGGAGAGGGAGAGGGGGGAGAGATAGACAGATATGGGGGAGTGGAGAGATCAGCTTTAAAATGAATAGATGCAACAGAACGGCAACATTATCAAACAATTGTGAAGAAGCTGAATTTACATAATGTGTATCCGATTTATGTAATTTTATATAATTTACCTATAGTAATCCAAACTGATTCTCCAAAGAATAACCAAATGCATTGCAATCTGAAATCAGATTTTCCCCCCCTTGTCCTATCTGAATGGGGCTCAGTAATACTGAGGTTTGGACTCCATCAGAATTCTGTGCGGAATTGCTTTCTTTCAGCATTCCAGCATTCAGATGCATCAGAACCGCGTGGAGATATTTCTCTCCTTTCTGATACATGATGCATCGCAAACAAACAAGAAAAAGCCTGCATTATTATATTAAACTTGAGGCATGCTGTAGATATTAAATCATTTTAACGACACCAGTGATGGAATTGCATTATATGAAAGATGCATATGTGGGGCAGAAATGGGAAAGAGAAATCTTCTGAGAAACGTAAGGTATTCATTAACTGCAAATTTAGCAATGCAGAATACGTAAAACACCATATTGTTTCTTTTTTTAAGCCAACGTCTTTAAGAAGCCAGCATATTACACTACCACTAAATGGGTAAACCAGATAAACGGCAGCGTGTCTTCGAAGATAAAGGGATTATTTGCCATCAGAATTTGGAATTAGAGACCAAATTTGTGGGATTCACTTGCGTATTTAAACACTTTTTCTATTGCTCAGGTGATGATACCAAGAATTAAAAATAATTAAATTTGTTTTTAATACTAACACACACAAACACACACACACACACACACACACACACACAGGTAGTCCTCGATGTACGATCACAATGGAGGCCAAAATTAGTGGTGTTAAGTGAGACAATTGTGAAGTGAATTTTGCCCAGTTATCAAGGTTCCAAGTAATACATCCCTTTCAATGAGAACTCCGAGGCAGGCAAATTCCTCAAAGAACATTTTATCGGGCATATCAAATTGGCACAGACTTGGTTGGAAACCGGCTCTAAGTTCCCGCCGGTTTTTCACCCAATTAAAAGTAAAACTTTCCCACTTCCCCCCAAGTCATCAATCACATGGTCCAATCAGCATGTAGCCCAGTTGCTAGTTGACCTCAGTCTCCACCTTTCGAACACCCGCACAAACGTCCTTGATTCCCAGGGAAAATAATTTTATGTTGGCTACACCACCCCAGCTATCTCTACACTCCCTCCCTCCCCCATAGCTCTAGGCCAGGGGTCCCCAACCTTTCAGACCTCAGGGAACTCTAAATTCATAATTTTAAATCCTGCGGGCCACTAATATGATCTGCCTAATGACAGGCTGGGTGGGCGTGGCTAGGTGGTCATGTGACTGGGTGGGAGTGGCCAACTTGATGTCACTCATGTCGAGGAGTGCCTCTCTCACGCCTTCCCTCCCAGCCACTCCTTGCCTTCCCCCACCGGGCTCCTTAGGGCCCCAACAGGAAGCAATTGTTGGAGCTAAGCAGCCACCGTGAGAAAGAATTGGCAAAACAACTCAGTTCAAATTGGATCTGACCGAGAAGGAGGCTCAGCAGAAGCACCTCACTGAGGACTAGGAGCATAGGCTTTCCAAGCGGAGGGAAGACCTGTGGGAGTGCAAGGCCAGGTACTGGCGCCTGGAGGCTCAGCAGGCTGAGATAGTCAGCCAGTTCCAGGCCATGAAGCAGTCCCACTGGAAAAAGGCCCTCCGGCTCTTCGCCACCAGCGGCACTTCCCTCCATCCTTCGCCCAAAGCCTTGCACCAGGAGGTTGAAGCAGACCCCAAGTTGGAATTTCTGTGCTCCTCCGACCCACACAAAAAGACCCTGAAGGAAGAGATTCTCTGCAACAACACAAACGTTCACTGCACGTATCTGTCCCAGGGGGCGTAGTTTGAGGACTCCTGATTTAGTGCAATATAAAAAATGCAAATAATTTTTTTGCGGACCACCAAAACTTTCTCGCGGACCACCAGTGGTCCATGGGCCACCAGTTGGTGACCGATGCTCTAGGCTATGTCAGCCCTGGAGCAGTAAGAAGAGAAACCTCCTTAGAGGAAAGCTACAAAAAGAAAATGGCTACAGTTAGTCCAGCTTCAGTGTTGACACCGATTTTACGAGATTTCTTGCCAGAGTTGGTAAGTGAATCGTTGCATTTGATCAGTTAGTAACACGGTTGTTAAGTGAATCTGGCTTCCCCATTGATTTTGCTTGGCAGAAGGTCATAAAAAGGGATCACATGATCCCACCAAGACTTCCTATGTATGAACCAGTCTCCAAGCATCGGAATTTTGATCGTCTGGAAAGGTTGTAACCGTGTAAGTAAAACGGTAGTAAGTCACTTTTTCTAAGCTGCATCAGCTAGATGAGCTTATCTAATGACCAATCTGTTGTAAGGAAAAATCAGACAAACACGAGTTCATCATATCTGCTTTTGCTCCAATGTATGGAGAAAAAAAAATCTTACCTGACTTTATTACGGTTATTAACCAGCCCAAGAGAACTGATTACGCAAGCATTCCAAATATTCAAAACTAAATTGACAACGTCATGATAGTTAAGGTAACTTATAGACAAAAACATTCTGCTAGAAGACAACATAACCTAGATCGAAATATTCTGAAAGGCTTGCTTAAACCACAAATGTACAGCGATATTTGTGGATAACATAAACTTGAAATAGCAGTATAAAATAAAAATACTATAGAATAACACACTATGGGATGCTACATAGAATAATATAGAATATTAAAATACTTATAGACACGTTCTCTCTCTCTCTTTCCCCCCTCTCTCTTTCTCTCTGTCCCCACTTTCTCTCCTCTCTCTTACTCACTCTTTCTCTCCCTCTCTCACTGCTCTTTCTCTCCTACCTCTCTCTCTCTTATTCCCTCTCTCCTCCTCTCCTCTCTCATTCTCTCTCTCCTCTCTCTCTTTCTCTCTCCCTCCCCTCTCTGCTCTCTCTCCCCTCTCTCTCTCTCATTCTCTCTTCTCCCTCTCCTCTCTCTCTCCTCTCACTCACTCCTCTTTCTCATTCTTTCTCTCTCTCATTCTCTCTCCCCTTCTCCTCGCTCTCATTCTCTGACTCTCTCTCTTTCTCTCTTTCTCCCTCCCCTCTCTGCTCTCTCTCCCCTCTCTCTCTCATTCATCATCATTATTATTATTATTATTATTATTATTATTATTATTATTATTATTATTATTATTATTATTATTATTATTATTATTATTATTATTATTTATTCAATTTTTATACCGCCCTTCTCCCGAAGGACTCAGGGTGGTGTACAGCCAAAATAAAAACAAGCAATACAATATACAATTAAAATACAAATTAAAAAACTTATTTTATAATTGGCCTAAAAAACTTTAAAATATATAAAACTAAAACCCCTTAAAATTAATAATAGAAAATTTAAAATCAATAAAATTTAAGCCAGCCCCGCGCGAATGAAAAGATGTGTCTTCAGTTTGCGGCGGAAGGTCCGAAGGTCAGGTATTTGGCGTAAACCCAGGGGAAGCTCGTTCCAGAGTGTGGGAGCCCCCACAGAGAAGAACCTTCCCCTGGGGGCCGCCAGCCGACATTGCTTGGCGGACGGCACCCTGAGAAGTCCCTCTCTGTGAGAGCGTACGGGTCGGTGGGAGGCATGCGGTAACAGCAGGCGGTCCCGTAAGTACTCAGGCCCTAAGCCATGGAGTGCTTTAAAGGTAGTAACCAAAACCTCTCTCTTCTCCCTCTCCTCTCTCTCTCCTCTCACTCACTCCTCTTTCTCATTCTCTCTCTCTCTCATTCTCTCTCCCCTTCTCCTCGCTCTCATTCTCTGACTCGCTCTATTTCTCTCCCTCCCCTCTCTGCTCTCTCTCCCCTCTCTCTCTCATTCATCATCATTATTATTATTATTATTTTTTTTATTATTATTATTATTATTATTTTTATTATTATTGTTATTGTTATTATTATTATTATTATTTATTCAATTTTTATACCGCCCTTCTCCCGAAGGACTCAGGGTGGTGTACAGCCAAAATAAAAACAAGCAATACAATATACAATTAAAATACAAATTAAAAAACTTATTTTATAATTGGCCTAAAAAACTTTAAAATATATAAAACTAAAACCCCTTAAAATTAATAATAGAAAATTTAAAATCAATAAAATTTAAGCCAGCCCCGAATGAAAAGATGTGTCTTCAGTCTGGGGGGGAAGGTCCGAAGGTCAGGTATTTGGCGTAAACCCAGGGGAAGCTCGTTCCAGAGTGTGGGAGCCCCCACAGAGAAGAACCTTCCCCTGGGGGCCGCCAGCCGACATTGCTTGGCGGACGGCACCCTGAGAAGTCCCTCTCTGTGAGAGCGTACGGGTCGGTGGGAGGCATGCGGTAACAGCAGGCGGTCCCGTAAGTACCCAGGCCCTAAGCCATGGAGTGCTTTAAAGGTAGTAACCAAAACCTCTCTCTTCTCCCTCTCCTCTCTCTCTCCTCTCACTCACTCCTCTTTCTCATTCTCTCTCTCTCTCATTCTCTCTCCCCTTCTCCTCGCTCTCATTCTCTGACTCGCTCTCTTTCTCTCTTTCTCCCTCCCCTCTCTGCTCTCTCTCCCATCTCTCTCTCTCATTCTCTCTTCCCCCCTCTCCTCTCTCTCTCCTCTCACTCACTCCTCTCTCTCACTTACTCCTTTCTCTCATTCTCTCTCTCTCTTCTCTTTCTCTCACACATACACAAAAAAATCCAGATGTATAAATAAAACAATAAAATTGTTCAAAGGGGTCTGGAAAAAAATATCAGCCTCACCACATTCAGTAAGATGGCATCACGATTCCCTGTGGTGACACCGTTTCCCTTAACAGAAACCTCCTTTTCCTATCTTAGAAATCTGGCTCACGTCCCACAAGAATTTTCAGCAAAAGCTGCCAATGAAGAAATCAAAACTCCAGAACAGATTTTTTTTAAGAGAGAGAGAGAGAGAGAGAGAGAGAGGGATGGAGAGAGGGAGGGAGAGACAGAACAAGATCAGGAGAGACTGAAAAAAACAATCTCGGAAACCAATAAACAAGATAATTAAGCCTGCAAAATAAATAAATGAATAATCACATTATATAATGAGGCTCCCTTGTTTCCCCCCACCCCAACACCGTTACTCCTGAAGTATTTCTCCTGCTTGCAATTCTTCCATCTGATCTTTTCCCTAAAAATAAATTCGCCTCATGTAGAAAATTATCTCTCAGCCCGCTCAAGCATGATCTGTTATGAAAATTGGAGCAGATGTAATATTCCTGGACAACTCTGAATCTTGTTTCCACTAATGATAATAACAGAATTACCAGATTTTTTGATGGAATGCTGCTGTTTAAACCACTGTTGAGAGATAGAAGAGTCTATTGAGGCAAAATATCTTTTATAATCTCATTCAATTTCTCTCTCTCTCTCTCTCTCTTGAAACTGGCAGCGGAGTTAAAAAAGAATTTGAAGGTATAATCGGTATTAAACATAAGTGCAAAAGGTAGCGCTGACTTCTAGTTGGAACAGCAGGGTGGAAACTAATCAAGGAGAGAAGCAACTTACAACTAAGGAGAAATTTCCTGACAGTTTAGAACAATTAATCAGTGGAACAACTTGCTTCCAGAAGTTGTGAATGCTCCAATGCTGGAAGTTTTTAAGAAGAGATTGGATAACATTTGTCCGAAGTGGTGTAGGGTTTCCTGCCTAAGCAGGGGGTTGGACTAGAAGACCTCCAAGGTCCCTTCTGTTATTATATTATTCTAAGCTTTAAAAAGAAAACAGTTGCCTTAACCATGATCGTTAAATAGAAACTCAGTTATAAAGGTGGATAAGTCTGAAAACCAGAGGTGTAGGATAAGGGGATAAGAAGGAGCCAGTTTGCTCTAGTGGTTAAGGCGCTGACCTAGAAACCAGGAGATTGTGAATTCTAGTCCCTCCTTAGGCATGAAAGCCAGTTGGGTGACTTTGGGCCAATCACCAGGAGACGGTGAGTTCCAGCTTCCTCTGCTTCATCACAACGCACCTCACAGAATTGTTGTTGTGAGGAAAATAGGAGGAGGAAGGAGTATTAAATAGGTATGTCACCTTGAATAATAATAATAATAATAATAATAATAATAATAATAATAATAATAATAATAATAATAATAATAATAATTTTATTTACACAAAATAAATAGCTCAGGCAATAGAGAAATAAATAAATAAATAGCTCAGGCAATAGAGAAGCCTGTTATTAGAACACAAAGCCTGCAATTACTGCAGGTTCAAGCCCGGCCCAAGGTTGACTCAGCCTTCCATCCTTTATAAGGTAGGTAAAATGAGGACCCAGATTGTTGGGGGGGCAATAAGTTGACTTTGTAAAAAAAATATATATATACAAATAGAATGAGACTATTGCCTTATACACTGTAAGCCGCCCTGAGTCTTCGGAGAAGGGCGGGGTATAAATGTAAACAAAACAAAAAAAATTATAGTATACACAGCAAACGAGATAACTATGCTGGATTTCGTCTCACAGATCACCAGTCGAACACTTCCCAAGCGTTTAGGACTGTGTGATGTATCGGCGAATTATGCGAGCAGATCCCATTAAGGTGGCCTTCTGCAGCTGACCAGTGGTGATCTTGTCAGCGCCAATTGCTTTTAAGTGCTTGCCTAGGTCTTTAGGCACAGCTCCCAGTGTGCCGAGTACCACTGGAACTACCTGCACTGGTTTATATTATTATTATTATTATTATTATTATTATTATTATTATTATTATTATTATTATTATTATTATTGATTTATGACATTATGATATAATGAGTTTTATGTTTAATGAATAAAGTAAATACTACTACTACTACTACTACTACTACTACTACTACTACTAATACTAATACTAATAATAATAATAATAATAATAATAATGGTTATAAATATATTGATAAATAAAAATAAGTCAATCAATCAACAAATCAATCAATAAGGGACAGCAATTGCACTGATAGCCTTTCTTCTGAGTATGTCCAATTATATTTGTTTCTCCACTTCTGGAAAAAAGAAAAAAAATGCTATTCATCACTGTATGACATATTTCCCTATAATCCTTATGATTTATATTGATATATTGACCATCAATTGTGTTGTAAATGTCGTACCTTGATGAAGGTATCTTTTCTTTTATGTACACTGAGAGCATATGCACCAAGACAAATTCCTTGTGTGTCCAATCACACTTGGCCAATAAAAATTCTATTCTATTCTATTCTATTCTATTCTATTCTATTCTATTCTATTCTATTCTATTCTATTCTATTCTATTCTATTCTATTCTATTCTATAAACTCCAGTCTCTCCATGGTCATTATTAAAAACAGACATGCACACGTATTTACTCAATCCATTCATAGAGGAAACTGTGATGCCTCAGAATTTACATTCTTTTCCTATACTTACATTGGCATGATTTGGAACTAAAAGAGAAGAGGGTCAACGTTCCCGAAAATGCAAGGGTGTCAGGGTTCCAAGTAATACATCCAGCAGGTTCTGACAGGTTCTGGAGAACTGGTAGCAGAAATTTTGAGTAATTCGGAGAACTGGAAAATGCCACCTCTGGCTGGCCCCAGAGTGGGGTGGGAATGGAGATTTTGAAATATCCTTCCCCCAGGAGTGGGGAAGGAATGGAGATTTTGCAGTATTCTTCCCCTGCCATGCCCACCAAGCCACGCCCACCAAGCCACACCTTGCCCACCAAGCCACGCCCACAGAACCAGTAGTAAAAAAAAATATGGATCACCACTGAATACATTCCATTCAATAAGAACTCTGAGGCAGGCAATTTCCTCAAAGAACATTTTATTGGGACACATCAAATTGGCAGACCAAGCAAACCTGAACAACTGCCTGGGTAGCAGTAGTTGTGGCAAGCTGATCACAGAATCACAGACTCATAGGGCTGGAAGGGACTTTGGAGGTCTTCTAGTCCAACCCACTGCCCAAGTTCTTATACCATGCTAGATAAATAGTTGTCCAATCTCCTCTAGAAAATTCCCAACTTCTGGAAGCAAGCCATTCCACTGATTAATTATTCTCACTGTCAGGAAATTTCTCCTTAGTTCTAGGTTGGATCCCTCTTTGATAAGTTTCCATCTGGTGACTTCTTGTCCTGCCTTGAATGTTTTGTGGAACAGGGGTCTCCAACCTTGGTCCCTTTAAGACTTGTGGACTTCAACTCCCAGAGTCCCTCAGCCAGCAAAGCAAAGCTGGCTGAGGAACTCTGGGAGTTGAAGTCCACAAGTCTTAAAGGGACCAAGGTTGGAGACCCCTGTTGTGGAATGACTCCCACCTCTCTGTGGCATCCTCCTATGTACCGGAAGACTTGCCATCGTATCACCCATAGTCTTTCTCTTTGTTAAACCAGACATACCCAATTCCTATAACCGTTCTTTGACCATTTTAGCCTCCGGCTCAATAATCATCTTTGCTGCTCTTCTGTGCTCTCTTTCTTGGGTCTCAACATCTTTTCTTTATCATCGTGACCAGAACTGGACGCAGTATTCCAAGTGCCACCTCACTAGTGCAGTATACAATGCTAATTTCACTTCCCATGATCTTGATGCTATCTCTCAGTTGATGCAGCCTAGGACTGTATTGGGTTTCTTGGCAGCTGCAGCACACAGCTGGCTCAAGCCTAAGTTGTGGTTCACTAGCATCATCCCCATATGAATGGGATGATGCTAGATCAAATTAACAGATTTAACAGAGTTGGAGGGGACCTTGTAGGTCATCTAGTCCAACCCCTCCCCCCGCCCAAGCAGGAGACCATACACCATTTCTGACAGATGGCAGTCCAGTGTCTTCTTGAAAGCTTCCAGTGATGAAGCTCCCACAACTTCTAAAGGCAATTTCTGTTCCATGGGTTGATTGCTCTCACTGTCAGAAAATTTCTCCTTATTTCCAGGTTGAATCTCTCCTTGTTCATTACATATTACATATGGTATAATCTATCTTGGTGTTTCTATTCAAGCATCAGAAATAGCAGGTTCTAATTTGGTGTCCACAACCTTCTGAGGCATATGCACAGAAGGCTACTAAGGGTCAAGTGGGGGGCGGGGGATCATTGCCCCCATCTGATATATGGAGATATCCCTCTATCTCCTAAGAAATTTCATGAAGCTGAACTTCAAGAGCCATGGGATGTGCAAAATTCCTTTAATTGGGTTCTATGAAAATTTATTCATGTCTCCCATTCCTGATCTTGGATTGTCTTCTCTGAGGTGGAAAGACCAAAATCGGAAGTGGCTTCTCTCAAAATAAAATCTGGAAGAGGTCAATCATATTCTTTAGTTTTCATCTCAAAGATATTCCGGTTGCAAAATTAAGAGGCCCTGATTGATTCGGGATTCGGTGTCATTCCCTCTCTCTTTCTTTCTCTCTCTCTTTCTGTCTCCCTCCCTCCCTCCCTCCCTTCCTCTCCCTCTCCCTCCCTCCCTCCCTTTCTCTCTCTCCCTCTCCCACTCCCTCTCTCTCTCTCCCCCCTTTCTCTCCCTCCCTCCCTCTTTCTCTCTCTCCCCCTCCCTTTCTCTCTCTCTCCCTATCTCTCTTTCTCCCTCCCCCTTTCTCTTTCTCTCTCTCCCTCTCTCCTTCCCTCCCTCTCCCTCTCCCTCCCTTTTAGCCTGTGTTGATGGAAAATGGCAATGTTGCCATGCTACAACCCTGGGAAACACAATCTTGTGATTTGGACAGCATCTACAGCATGGCATTTCACACAGTTACGCCTAATCGGTATTTTTTGCGTGTCTCGCTGGCCTACAGTATTACCCGCAAACACTTCCCATTCATTTGGCGTCTTACTGAAGATCCACCTAACTATAGTACTGTGAGCTGCACGAGACGCTTTGCCACTGCATTCCAGCACCTGAAAAGAGGGGACGTGCAAGGCAAGGTAACCCTGTCAGCAAAACAGCAAATAAATAAATAAATAAAATTTATTGATGCTCGCTTGATGCTCGGAAGATAAATTACTGTGCGATTAATTGAAGCTGGCAGATTGGACTTGGAGAGCAGGTTATGGAAATAACTCAGCAGAAGAGTTGTTGTGTGAATGGAACTATGACCTAAAGCACTTAGGCTGTAATAACATACAAATCAGCTGTCAAGTCGTCTTCTCCCTTCATTTTAGATTTCCAAAGGATCCATCCATCAGAAGGGCAATTAATTCCAGTTGCGTCAGTACATATTTTGAAAATTGCAGGCCCAACGTCTGCATAGCTCAGTGCTCCCTGACATGTCACAACAACCTCTCCCTACAGATGCTAAACTAAATCACAGCGAAAGCAAACCTCCGAATTAGATCCTATTATTTCTGGGTTGCAATTTAAGCAGCGGTATCATGTCTGTTTTAACCCTGTCCCCCCACACCGCACCGCAGTTATTTCTAGTTTCTGTATAGAAATCAGAGATGTTCTAAACTCACCCCCAACAAATTCCTGATGCACTTGCACTTCCTTTATGTTATTTCTATGGGAGGGTAAGGCCAGTTTCTTGAGTGCAAATACCATTGTTAAAAGCACCCTATTTAGCAGGTTTACAGCTTCTTGGTTTAATTACATTGCATGTTTAGAAGTAGGCAGCAATTTAGTCTGAAGTGGTACTTCTTCCTTCGGAGCTCCTTGGAAATGCTTCAATTGAATGCCAGGCATGATGGCCTTGAAAGTGAAGTTTTCGAGTGGCGCAAGATACAATGGCTGAAGCTAAACTTAAGGACGGTTTCTGGAATCACGAGTTGTACAACGAAGGATGGGAAGTAACTGCGATAAATGGACATTTTGCAATGGGTTTTGCTTGTCACACACATGCCACAAATACTGTGGCACTGAGAAAGAGAAAATTTTGTGCAACACGAATAGAAGAAAAAAAAACTCCTGACCCCTAATCCCTATCCAGAACAGATATATAATAGAATAAAAGAGTTGGAAGGGATTTTGGAGCACTGGTGGAATTCAAAGTTTTTACTATCAGTTCTGTGGGTGTGGCTTGGTGGGCATGGCAGGGAAAGGATACTATAAAATCTCCATTCCCAACCCACTCCTGGGGGAAGGATATTGCAAAATCTCCATTCCCACCCCACTCCTGGGGGAAGGATACTGCAAAACCCCCATTCGAACCCCACTCCTGGGGGAAGGGTATTGCAAAATCCCCATTCCCTCCCCACTCCTGGGGGAAGGATATTGCAAAATCTCCATTCCCACCCTACTCTGGGACCAGCCAGAGGTGGTATTTGCCAGTTCTCCGAACTACTCAAATTTTCCGCTACCGGTTGTCCAGAACCTGTCAGAACCTGCTGGATTTTACCCCTGCTTTGGAGGTCTTCTATTCCAAACCCCTGCTCAAGCAGGTGACCCCTATACCATTCCAGACAAGTGGCTGTCCAGTCTTTTCTTAAAAACCTGCAGTGTTGGAACACCCATAACTTCTGAAGGCAAGTCATTCCACTGGATGATTGTTCGCGCTGTCAAGAATGTTATTGTTGTGGTCCGTCAGCAGCCTATGGTGCTGGCAATGGAGTCAGACAGCGATGAGTCTGAGGTGAAGCCAGGACCATCGTGAAGTGAGGTGTGGACTCCAGAGCCTCCAGAGACTGACAGTAGTGAGGCAGAGGAACAGGAGGAGCCTGTTCCTAATGCACGCATGAGAAGAGCTGCCAGAAGGCAAGAGCAGCTCAAGCAGAGAGGACAACTCAGGAGTAGGGCCAAGAGATGATTGGCCCCTCCCATAAGGCTTAAAACAGACCAGCAACAGCGTTTGTGCTCTTTGCCGGAAAACAACGTTAGTAGCTGCATCCTCTGCTTCGTGTTTTTGTGATTTCTGGACATTTAACTGGAAGGGTCTTTGGCAGTTTGCCTAATTGGACTCAGGTTTGTGATAACTGAAGAATTTGTGTTTGGGAGGCCTTTGTTTTACTTTGAGTTGAACGACGGTGGGAATGAAGTAATTCCCAGCTGTTCAAATAAACTTTATTTGTTCACGGACTGAGTTTGTTGCTACCTACTTGGATCTGGGTCAACAACAGTTATTATTTGTGAGCTACCCAGAGTAACTCAAAATCAAGCATTTAATTCATTAAATATCTGATTGGGAAATATAAAAGAGACAAACTGGGGTACATTGTTGCAAAAACCTTCATGACAATTTGAAGTCTGGAGTAAACTTGAGGTTTTGGTGGGAAGAAAGTCAAGTGATTATCATGGCATGGTGAACTACCAGACTATTTACAGGACTTGCTGTAAGAAAGAAACTAAAGATCTGGAAGAGAAGTCACTCAGATTATCTTTATGAATTGGCAAAGGGACAATTTTATTAAAGTCCTTGGACAGGACTTGTCCAAGTCTTTGACCTTGTGGTGCCTGAGGAAATGAACAGGATCTTATCTCTTAACCCAGCTGCTGTCACTTGTCCCCTGTAAATCTCAACCAGCAAATGCTCAGTCTTACATATAGGAAAAAAGAACCCAAACACTAGGTACTTGCTTGATGGACATTACCTTACAGATGACCCCCACCCCATTAAAGACCTTGGAGTTTTCATGTCAAATGATCTAAGTGCCAAAGCCCACTGCAAATACATAGCAAAAAAGGCTCCAAGAGTTGTAAACCTAATCTTGCGTAGCTTCTTTTCCAAAAACACTACACTACTAACCAGAGCATATAAAACATTTGCTAGACCAATTCTAGAATACAGCTCACCTGTTTGGAACCCTCACCATATCTCTGACATCAATACAATTGAACGTGTCCAGAAATATTTTACAAGAAGAGTTCTCCATTCCTCTGTAAACAACAAAATACCTTATCCCACTAGACTTGAAATCCTGGGCTTGGAAAACTTGGAACTCCGTCGCCTTCGACAAGACCTAAGTTGAACTCATAGAATCATCTATTGTAATGTCCTTCCTGTCAAAGACTACTTCAGCTTTAATTGCAATAATACAAGAGCAACCAATAGATTTAAACTTAATGTCAACCACTTTAATCTAGATTGCAGAAAATATGACTTCTGTAACAGAATCATCAGTGCTTGGAATACTTTACCTGACTCTGTGGTCTCTTCTCATAATCCTAAAAGCTTTAACCAAAAACTTTCTACTATTGACCTCACCCCATTCCTAAGAGGACCATAAGGGGCATGCATAAGCGCACAAACGTGCCTACCGTTCCTGTCCTATTGTTTTTCTTTTCTTCTATACCTTTATATACTATATAACCTTTCTGTATGATAGTTACATATATTGTTGTGACAAAATAAATAAATAAAAATAAAATAAATAAACCTTCCTCGTTGGTGGAGGCCTCCTGGGAGATGGTTGTGTGGTTAGTTGCATGCAGTAGTAAATTAATCCCTGGGAGAGAAAGTTCTCAAGTTCTCAAGAAATCATTACTGGAGCCAAACATTCTGGCCATTTTTTTTTCTTTTTAGACAAGGCTATTGAGAAGGAGATCACCCTGTTGAGAAGAAGACCGGTGGTTGCCGGTGGTCTTCCGGGTGCGCTTCAAGGTGTTGGTTATCACCTTTAAAGCGCTCCATGGCATTGGACCGGGATATTTACAGGACCGCCTGCTGCCAACAGTTACCTCCCATTGTCCGATACGTCCAGTGCGCGCCCACAGGGAGGGTCTTCTTAGGGTGCCGTTGGCTAGTCAATGTCGGCTGGCGGCCCCCAGGGGAAGTTCCGGCTTTATGGAATGAGCTGCCTGTGGGACTCCGTCTCCTCCCTGATCTCCGGACCTTTAAGCGCGAGCTCAAGACTTTCTTTTTTCACCAAGTGGGGCTGGCCTGATTGATTTTAGTATGGGGGTTTTAGTGGGTTTTAATAGGGTTTTACTAAGGTTTTAGTTTTGATAAATTTTAGCTAATATTTTAAGTTACAGCGATTGAATCAGTTTTTTAAACTTGATATTTTATTTTAAATTTGTTGGGATTCTTTTCGTTTTATTGGCTGTACACCGCCCTGAGTCTTCGGAGAGGGGCGGTATAAAAATATGAATAAATAAATAAATAAATAAATAAATAAATAAATAAATAAATAAATAAATAAATAAATAAATAAATAAATAAGAGTTCTGCAGTAGAATGGGACAATTCACTACAGCCAACTCACCAGAGTCAATTCACCACCGACAACTCTCCCTGGACAAATTGCTTCAGGAGAACTCACCGTGACCAGTTCACCATGGAACAACCCATTGCAGGACAATTCAATAATTCAGTTTAATTATTTAAAATAATTTAAAAATATATACTTTAATTTTTGTCATTCACAATTTATTTTGGCCCTTTTTTGGCATCCTTTCTTTAATGGTTTTATTCCAATATTTGTTCAATTTTAGTATAACTCTTGTTCTGTGGCAAGTTCTCCCATGGCAAGTTGACTGCAACGAGTTGGCCATGGCGAGTTGTCGTAGACCCTTCCAGCAAGCCCTGGTACAAATGAATCATTTGGATTACAAATTATCATTTGGATTATAGTACACCCTCTCTTCTTCCTTTCATCATCCTTTGAAAATCCAAGAAAAAATTGGATTCCTATTCACTTAGAACTAAATACCAGGTAGCAATAGCCCTTAGACTTTTATACCACTTCACAGTGTTTTACAACCCTCTCTAAGCAGTTTACAAAGTCAGCATATTGCCCCCAACAATCTGGGTCCTCATTTTATCAGCTTCGGAAGGATGGAAGGCTGAGTTAACCTACCACTGGTCAGGATCGAACTCCTGGCACTGAACAAAGTTTAACAAACTCGGAGAGAGCCTAGGAAACATTCCATGGATGAAAATCCTACAGGGGAAAACAACTCAAGAAGCGTGGGTGTCAGCTTTGGAAACCATACCAGGCCAAAGGCTTCGGCGCTGACACTTTCCAATGTGTGGGAAAGTTGGAGCTTTCCTTCGGCCTAGTATGGCTTCCAAAGCTGACAGTGGGAAGCTCTGAAAAATGCAATCATAAAAGTCCAGTCCAGCACAACACCGCTGAAAAAGAAAAAAAAACACCAAGAAATCCAAGAAGAAACCAGCATGGCTCCACAAAGATCTCTATGACAAACTGAAAGACAAAAAAGACAAGTCCAAAAATAAACTAAAATAAAATAAAATGGAAAGAGAGACACTTAACTAAGGCTGATTATCAGCAGCTAGCCAGAACATGCAAAGATGAAGTCAGGAAAGCAAAGGCTCAGAATGAACAAAGACTTGTAACAAAGGTCAAAGATAATAAAAGTTTCTTTCAACTGCATTCTAACCACTGGGGACACCATGGCTCTTCACCATGGCATCATCGCTGCTGCCCATAGTTAGACCTAGTTATCATTTTTTTTACCTTATAGTAAAGAATGTATTATATAATAAAGATGAAACTCAAATCCTTTGGCCACCTAATGAGAAGGAAGGACTCACTGGAGAAGAGCCTAATGCTGGGAAAGATTAAGGGCAAAAGAAGAAGGGGACGACAGAGAATGAGGTGGCTGGATGGAGTCACTGAAGCAGTCGGCATGAGCTTAAATGGACTCCAGAGGATGGGAGAGGACAGGAAGGCCTGGAGGAATGTTGTCTATGGGGTCGCGATGGGTCGGACACGACTTTGCAACTAACAACAACAACAAAGAATGGATTATTGTTATGGCCTGCTGGTGGCAGACTTGGATGATGAGGAGATTGGGGAGGAACTTGGACCGGTGCTGGAGTCTGAGGAAGGCTCTGATGGATGCTCTGCGTTGGATGCAGAGATAGAGCCAGGGCCATCTGACATGTTCCAGCCACCAGAGAGGCAGCTGCCTGTGGAAGCTGATATGAGTGAGGAGGAAGAGCAGCTGGGGCCTGTTCCAGATGCACGTATGCCCAGAGCAGTTAGGAGAGGTGAACCATGGAGGACAAGGAGTCGACTCAGGAAGGAAAGCACACATGGACACTGAATGGCCCCTCCCTGGCTGGGGAATAACTAGAAGGAAACAGGAGTGGTTGTCGTAGGAGACAACAGTTCTGTATTTCTGAAGATTTTGCTCACTGTGTCATGGCCTGGCAATTATCGCAAGGAACTGATAAGGTCTGTTACTGGAGTTGTTGTTATTATTATTATTATTATTATTATTATTATTATTATTATTATTATTATTATTATTATTATTATTATTATTATTATTATTATTATTTATTAGATTTTTATACCGCCCTTCTCCCGAAGGACTCAGGGCGGTTCACAGCCATAATAAAAATAGAACAATATACAATTAAAACAACAATTAAAAAACTTATTATATATGGGCTGAGATATAAAACAATATCCTATTAAAATTAAACTCTCTAAAAATATAAAATTATAAAATTTAAAAATCACGAAGCCAGTCCCGCACGGATGAATAAATAGGTCTTGAGCTCACGGCGGAAGGTCCGAAGGTCAGGCAGTTGGCGTAATCCAGGGGGAAGTTCGTTCCAGAGGGTAGGAGCCCCCACAGAGAAGGACCTTCCCCTGGGGGCCGCCAGCCGACATTGCTTGGAGGACGGCACCCTGAGAAGCCCCTCTCTGTGTGAGCGTACGGGATGGTGGGAGGTATTTGGTAGCAGAAGGCGGTCCCGTAAGTACCCTGGCCCTAAGCCATGGAGCGCTTTAAAGGTAGTGACCAACACCTTGAAGTTAACTCCTTGAAGGATTCTTGTCTGGACTTTTTGGTGGGCGAATGCCATTAATTCGCAAGAGGTAAATAAAGAGGGGTTTTTCGTGACAAGGAGTCTATTTCTCGCTTCTGCAAAGGTCAGAACAATTATTTGGTTTGATTATTTGTTTGTTTTAAAATGATTCCCTCGCCCACCAGGTCAAATGCGAAAGAAACCAAATGAACAAAGCATGCTGACTTGAACGTTATCAACTGAAATGAGAAGAGAACCCGAGCACTTAATTAAAGTCTACTTCCTTTAATTTTTGTTGCTGTTCAGCAGTAATAAAATTATTTTCTCTCACATTTTTCAAGGAAGATTAAAAACAAAACAAAACAAAACAAAACCCCTCAAAAGAACCCGTTTGAAACGCAAACTGTGCTCCTTAAGTATGATGTAATTTATATAATGGAATAAATCTACTCCGTTAAAATATTTAGTAGAAGTTAGAAGAATGAGTGCAGATCGGTTTAGTTTAATTAGTTTACTGAATTGGAGTTCTTTTAGTGGCTAAGTGTGATATATTGGCTTTTGTCACCTGGAATAAAAAAAAAAAAGCTAATTAGTCCTCACTCAAATATATTGTTCTCCTTGAAACAAGTGAAATGTAATATTTTATTCTCAATTACTACGCTAACCCATTCCATCATTTGCACAACAGCTTGGCATGTTCAAAAATGGCTATCAAACATTGCATTTTTCTCAGTTGTATTGGGTGAAAATTTGAGTTTCTCACAATTCCAGTTATTCGGTATGACTCAATATTACTTAGGCCCATTTTACTCCTGGGGAATTCAGGAAACATGATCTTACAGATACTTATTAGTTGACACAATCCTGGGAAGGAACTTTGTCAATTGCACTGGAACAACTGAACACAGGCTAAAGTTCCTCCCAGTTTCCTAACACAACCTTTAAAACTTTTCCCATAATTCTTTTCTCTGATATTTCCTTCATTAACCTGATCAGAGGTGGGTCTCAGCAGGTTCTGACCAGTTCAATTTAGGACAAGTGGCTGTCCAGTCTCTTCTTAAAAAAAAAACTTCCAGTGATGCACTCCCAATTTCTGGAGGCAAGTTGTTCCACTGGTTAATTGTTCTAACTGTCAGGAAATTTCTTCTTAGTTCTAGGTTGCTTCTCTCACTGATTAGTTTTCATCCATTTCTTGTCCTGCCTTTATGTGCTTCTTGTCCTGCCTTCTTGTTTCTTGTCCTGCCTCCAAGTGCTTTGGAGAATAATTTGACATCCCTCCCCTCTTCTTTATGGCAGCCCCTCAAATACTGGAATAGTGCTATCATGTCACCCCTAATACTTCTTTTCTTTAGACTGGCCAAACCCAGATCAGGCAGCCCTTCTTCATATGTCTTAGTTCTCCAGGCCTTTGAACATATACATATTGTCAAGCCTGAAATCGATTGGGGTGTGGGGTGGATCTTGGAACCTGAACCTATATACAGATACATGCATGTTGTCTCTGTGTAGTCCGTCCAATTTTATTATTTTAAAAAATAATAAAAATCACCATGTGGGAAACTCAATCTAGATCAGGGGTCTCCAACCTTGGTAACTTTAAGCCTGGTGGACTTCAACTCCCAGAATCCCCCAGCCAGCAAAGCTGGCTGGGGGATTCTGGGAGTTGAAGTCTGCCAGGCTTAAAGTTGCCAAGGTTGGAGACCCCTGATCTACAGAATAGTTAGATGTGATCTGCATATTATTTTGAGAGGTCCCTTTGCAGATCAAATCTTAGTTGATGCAATCTAAAGACAGGAATATTTGTTGAGTGGGCAAGCAGGCAAAAGAGCAATTTTTTTTAATAAAGCAAAGCAGTCCTTTCCTTATTGGATATTCTATTTTTTTTCCTGGGCTGGAAATTAATGGATGGAACAAAAAGTCATTAAAATGTGAGTGGAACTACCTTTTCCACCCACGCAGAGGACTAAGCATTCTGTTCCTGTCAGACTGTTGTGATTCCTTGAATCCTATGGCGGTACGACATGAAACGCAATAAATACATTAGAAAGGCACTCACCGTAGAACAAAACACACGCACACAAAAAAATGGGATTATTTTATGCCTCTGGTAAAAAGCCTCATCTTTCTGAGATGCGTTAAAGCATAACATAAAGCAGTTAAAGTTGCACCACGACATCTAGAGAGATGATAGAAGGTACTCTCGGTCACTTAAGAAAAAGCCTTTCAGACATATTTAGGATTTCATTTCCTGACAATTCACTGTCCAGTCTCAAAACCAGGAGTTTCGCTGATTTTTTTATTTTTTTTTTACATTTATACCCCGCCCTTCTCCGAAGACTCAGGGCGGCTTACAGTGTATAAGGCAATAGTCTCATTCTATTTGTATATTTTTTACAAAGTCAACTTATTGCCCCCCCAACAATCTGGGTATGGAAGTTTTTCCATACTTCCACCTCTCACAATACTAGACAACACAGTATCAACAGTAGAAACCTTCAAATTTCTAGGTTCTATCATATCGCAAGATCTAAAATGGACAGCCAACATCAAAAACATCATTTAAAAAGGACAACAAAGAATGTTCTTTCTGCGCCAACTCAGTAAGCTCAAACTGCCCAAGGAGCTGCTGATTCAGTTCTACAGAGGAATTATTGAGTCTGTCATTTGCACCTCTATAACTGTCTGGTTCGGTTCTGCAACCCAACAAGAAAAACACAGACTTCAGAGGATAATTAGAACTGCAGAAAAAATAATTGCTACCAACCTGCCTTCCATTGAGGACCTGTATCAATCAAAAAGAGGGCCGTGAAAATATTTACAGACCCCTCGCATCCTGGACATAAACTGTTTCAACTCCTACCCTCAAAACGACGCTATAGAGCACTGCACACCAGAACAACTAGTCACAAGAACAGTTTTTTCCCGAAGGCCATCACTCTGCTAAACAAATAATTCCATCAACACTGTCAAACTATTTACTGAATCTGCACTACTGTTAATCTTCTCATAGTTCCCATCACCAATCTCTTTCCACTTATGACTGTATGACTATAACTTGTTGCTGGCAATCCTTATGATTTATATTGATATATTGACCATCAATTGTGTTGTAAATGTTGTACCTTGATGAACGTATCTTTTCTTTTATGTACACTGAGAGCATATGCACCAAGACAACTTCCTTGTGTGTCCAATCACACTTGGCCAATAAAATTCTATTCTATTCTATTCTATTCTATTCTATTCTATTCTATTCTATTCTATTCTATTCTATTCTATTCTATTCTAAAGAAGAGTGGAAAATCAGATGATTGGGGAAATGAAAAAAAAAAGACTGAATTGCGGCCAAATTGAATAAGTTTTTTAGTGGTATTTTAATAGTATTTATTTTGTAATAGGAATGTTTATTTTATCTGGCTGTAAACCGCCCTGAGTCCTTCGGGAGAAGGGCGGTATAAAAATTTAAATAATAAATAAATAAAATAAATAAATAAGAAGGACATCTTTGTCACAATTTATGAAATGTTTCATCTGGAAGTATTAATTGGAGATTTACCCTAGAATAGGGGAGGGAAGGGAAGGTTAGGGTAGGGTAGGGTAGGGTAGGGTAGAGTAGAATAGAATAAAATAGAATAGAATAGAATAGAATATTGGACTGAAGAATAGAATAGAATAGAATAGAATAGAATAGAATAGAATAGAATAGAATAGAATAGAATAGAATAGAATAGAATAGAATTTAGAATAGAATAACAGAGTTGGAAGGAACCTTGGAGGTCTTCTAGTCCAACCCACTGCTGAGGCAGGAAACCCTATACTATTTCAGACAAATGGTTGTCCAATCTTTTCTTAAAAACTTCTAGTGTTGGAACATTCACAACTTCTGCAGGCAAGTTGTCCCACTGGTTAATTGTTCTCACTGTGAGGAAATTCCTCCTTAGTTCTAGGTTGCTTCTCTCCTTGATTAGTTTCCACCCATTGCTTCTTGTTTTGCCCTCACGTGCTTTGGAGAATAGCTTGACTCCATCTTCTTTGGGGCAGCCCTTGAGATATTGGAACACTGCTATCATGTCTCCCCTAGTCCTTCTTTTTATTAAACTAGACATACCCAGTTCCTGTAACCGTTCTTCATATGTTTTAGCCTTCAGTCCCCTAATCATCTTTGCTGCTCTTCTCTGCACTCTTTCTAGAGTCTCAGCATCTTTTTTTTACGTCGTGGTGACCAAAACTGGATGCAGTATTCCAAGTGTGGCCTTACCAAGGCATGATAAAGTGGTATTAACATTTCACGTGATCTTGATTCTGTCCCTCTGTTTATGCAGCCTAGAACTGTGTTGGCTTTTTTGGCAGCAGCTGCACATGGCTGGCTCATATTTAAATATTGATAGGATTGGATAGGAGAAGACAGGACAGGACAGGACAGAAGACAACAGAATAGAAATAGGAACAGGTCAGAATAGCTTTATTTTGCCAAGTGTGATTAGACGCACAAGGAATTTCTCTCTGGTGCAGCGGCTCTCAATGTGCATGGAAAATAACAGAGTAACAATCATCATAATAATGATTCCAAAAAAGAGTTGGAATTCTCTGTGGAATTCTGAATTTCATGGCCAAATACGAATAGAGGCTCCTTGCTTCACTTCTCATTCATTCATTCATTCATTCACTCATTCACTCATTCATTCATTCATTCATGAAAGCTTTCTTCACAATGATGGCCTGTTGGCGAAGGACATAAAAGGAGAGAAATCCTGGGAATCTCCAGGTTTGCTGGGAGAAACAGCATTCTGTGGAATCCGGTTTGTATTACAATTTGACAGATAGCACTAAGCCTCAGGTGTGTGTTGTCGCTTTAAAAAATACCACTTCTTATCAGTTTTTAAGAAGCGTGAAATCCTTCATTGCTTAATATTGCAGCTAAGAGGCAGGAAAAAATGGAAGTATTTAGTCTCTCAGTCTGGGATTTAGAAAGCAGCTGGGAGGTGGACTGATGGGGTATTTTCCTTCTTCAGGAAAACTATACAGTTTTCCCTCTAAGGATGGTGAGACATTCTACTAACATTTTTCACACATCTATAAATATTTTTGGAGATTTCATACGTTATTGCTATTATTATTACAGCTATGAATCACCGTGTATTAATCCTTTCCTGGACGATCAAGATACTTCCAAATATGTACCAAAGTGCAGAATGGCATTTAAACCCCCCCCCCGCAAATATAATATTAAAGTAGTTAAAAGTTTTGCATTAATGGATCAGTTCACTCAATACTCCTTTCATAATTCCATTTTATTTGATTACTTTATTATTCTATGAATTGCATTGAGGGGTGGTGGTCGTGGGAAGGAACTTACCAGAAGTTTAGTATGTGTTGTAAGTGTTGTACCTTGATGAAGGTATCTTTTCTTTTATGTACATTGAGAGCATATGCACCAAGACAAATTCCTTGTGTGTCTAATCACACTTGGCCAATAAAAACAATTCTATTCTATTCTATTCTATTCTATTCTATTCTAACATAACATAACATAACATAACATAACATAACATAACATAACATAACATAACATAACATAACATAACATAACATAACATAACATAACATAACATAACAACAGAGTTGGAAGGGACCTTGGAGGCCTTCTAGTCCAACCCCCTGCCCAGGCAGGAAACCCTACACCATCTCAGTCAGATGGTTATCCAACATTTTCTTAAAAATTTCCAGTGTTGGAGCATTCACAACTTCTGAAGGCAAGTCGTTCCACTTATTAATTATTCTAACTGTCAGGAAATTTCTCCTTAGTTCTAAGTTGCTTCTCTCCTTGATTACTTTCCACCCATTGCTTCTTGTTCTACCCTCAGGTGCTTTGGAGAATAGCTTGACTCCCTCTTCTTTGTGGCAACCCCTGAAATATTGGAACACAGCTATCATGTCTCCCCTAGTCCTTCTTTTTATTAAACTAGACATACCCAGTTCCTGCAACCGTTCTTCATATGTTTTAGCCTCCAGTCCCCTAATCATCTTTGTTGCTCTTCTCTGCACTCTATTCTATTCTATTCTATTCTATTCTATTCTATTCTATTCTATTCTATTCTATTCTATTCTATTCTATTCTATTCTATTCTTTCTATTCTATTCTTTCTATTCTATTCTATTCTATTGTAGAGCAACATAAACGTTGGGCTGTATTGTGGTCGTAAGTCGAGGACTATCTCTACTCTGCTATGAAATACAAGGTGAAACTGTCTCTATTTCCATCAATTGCAGTAGCAGTTTGTAAAGCCTGTCTGTTAATTCTGGTATTCTTCATCCTAGGTGATGGCAGCGATGGCCTTCCTGCCCTTGCCACAAAACACCACACTACAATCAGGCCAGGCCTATATTTTACTGTTGTGGCCCACCAGCAGCCTGTAGAGCTGGCAATGGAGTTGGAAAGTGATGAGGCTGAGGAAGAACATGGGCCAGTCCTGGAGTCTGGGGAAAGCCCGGATGAGGGCTCTGTGTCAGAGGCAAAGATGGGGCCAGGGCCATCGGGGAGCGATGTGCGGACTTCAGAGCCTCCAGAGGCTGACAGTAGTGAGGCAGAGGAACAGGAGGAGCCTGTTCCTAATGCACGCATGAGAAGAGCTGCCAGAAGGCAAGAGCAGCTAAAGCAAAGAGGACGACTTGGGAGTAGGGGCAAGAGATGACTGGCCCCTCCCATAAGGCTTAAAAGACCAGCAACGGCGTTTGGGCTCTTTGCCGGAAAACAACGTTGATAGAATTGCTCCTTGTCTTGCTGCATTTATTTCTTGTTGGCGTCTTCTGCTTCTGAACTTTTGCCAAGAAAAGCCTTTGGCAGTTCGCCTAATTAGGCCAAGGTTGGTGATAAGACTGAAGAATTGTGTTAGGAAGAATTTGTTTGGATTTATTTTGGACCGATGCTGAGAATGAGTTTAATTCTCAGCTGTTCTAATAACATCTGTTTTTGAATGGATTGCGTCGACTACTACCTACTTGGGCCTGGGTCACAACATTTACAACCAATATAGTAAGTAAACAAACTGTAGCATTGGGTTTATTTTGAGGAAAGACGAGCTGGAATTCCACACACACACACATAAACACACCCCGCTTGTAGCAGTTTGGCTCTTGATTCAGCTGCCGGGACATTTGCAGAGATTCTATTATTTCCATATAATTTTCTGCCTACCCTATTCCATCCAGACCATCACCTGCCAGAACGCAGGGCTCCCGGATTGAAGGGTTTTCTCTTCAATAGACAATTTTAAGCGTGCTTCTGCCAAAGTACCGTTTCTAAATGCGAGTTTCCCACACTGTCAGTTTCGCAGTTTTCTCTCTTTAAGTCCTCCTCGTGACCTTTTTGTGAACTGTTAAGTTGAGTTTCACTTTATTGGCTCAGGGAAATAAAATAAAATAAAATCTCTACGATGCAAAAACAGGTTGTTGTTGTTTTTTTTAAAAAAAGAAGCATCCAATTTCATCCATTCAAGTTGCCCCATTTATTTATTTATTTATTTATTTATTTATTGCTTAGTTTTTAAATCTCTACGATGCAAAAACAGGTTGTTTTTTTAAAAAAGAAGAAGTATTTTTTTTTTTTTTTTTTTTTTTGTTTACATTTATACCCCGCCCTTCTCCGAAGACTCAGGGCGGCTTACAATGTATAGGGCAATAGTCTCATTCTATTTGTATATATTTACAAAGTCAACTTATTGCCCCCCCAACAATCTGGGTCCTCATTTTACCTACCTTATAAAGGATGGAAGGCTGAGTCAACCTTGGGCCGGGCTCGAACCTGCAGTAATTGCAGGCTTTGTGTTCTTAATAACAGGCCTTACCAGGCAGAGCTAAACCGGCCCCTTTTCACATTTGATGGACTTGTAAGGACATAAAGGCCTTTTGGATAAAAATTTGGTGGATTTTACAAAATGTTTTGAAAAAGAAGATAAAGTTCCTGCCGCAATTTTTTTTGTTGGGAATTATTACGGATTGTACAGTAATTGAGACTAAATTGATTTTAAACCTAATAACAGCAGCAAGATTATTAATAGGACAATACTGGAAGAAAAAAGAAGTACCTACAATAGAAGAATGGATATTGAAGGTTGCCAATTTGGCTGAGATGGCGAAGATATCAGCCTTTTTGAAAGATAATACGCAAGAAAGATACTTAAAGGAATGGAAAAAATGGATTGACTATATTCAACGTAGATATCAGACTAAGAGTTATCAGACTGTTTTTGAATGATTATGATGTATTATTCTTGATTGTTTTTGGGGGAAGTTAGGAATTGATGATTGTAGGGGTATAATTAAGTTGGGATGAAAATTTTTTAGCATATGTTTGTTTTATTTTTAACTATACCTTGTGCCCGTTCCGGGAAGTCGGGGAGGGGTTGTGAAGGAGGGAGAGGAGGGGGGGAAAGGGGAAAAAAAAATTTTGTAAAACTTTTTGAATTAAAAAAAAAAAAAGAAGCATCCAATTTCATCCATTCAAGTTACCCCATTTATTTATTTATTTATTTATTTATTTATTGCTCAATTTTTAAATGGAACGGAGGGGATTTCTTTCTCCCTCCCATCTTTTGAGTTTCACCACAGATGCACCCTCTCTTTCTCTAGCTTGCCTTTCCTTGACTTACACTGCAGTGTCTTACACAGTGTGTTAAGTTTACAATCCATAATGTTCACCGGGGCGGAACTGATTTATTTGGAAGCATTCTGACATTATGTGCTGGCGAGATCCTTCAAAACTCTTCCCGACAATGCTCACATCAACTCTTTCTCTCTCTCTCTCTCTCTCTCTTTCTTTCTCCCTCTCCCTCTCTCTCTCTCTATCTCTCTCTCACACACACACAAACGCACACACAGTACCCTTTGACAACTGGTGACTTTTTCTCTCAATCAGTATGCCGGGGTTTCCAAACTTAGAAACATTTAGGCTTTCAATTCCCAGAATTCCTCAGCCAGCCGTGCTGACTGGGGAATTCTGGGAGCTAAAGTTTGCACGTCTTACACACACACACACACACACACACACACACACACACACAGGATCCTTTTGCTTCCTGTTTTCTATATCATTGCACATTGCGAACAAAGCAAATGCTAAGTTCCATTTACAGGGTGTTCTAAAAATCAAAGAACCAAAGTCGTAAACTGTTGTTGTTTCTGTTGTTGTCGTTTTTTAAAAAGAAGTTTATATTGCAGATTGGATAGAAGGTGCACTATTCCCATGGCAGGCAAAGACCAGACTAGAGAAAAATCCATTCAGAGACCCCAAAAAAGAGAGAGCAAATCTGGATCTAGGTTGCTAATTATTTCACCAGGATGTGGCTGAATGCAGAAAAGAATGAAAACAGAAGCAGAAAGAGAAGAAAGCATACACACAAAAAAAGAGGCAGAAGGCGGCCGCTGACCTGAAGATAAACTCAGCACTGATCAGGAAGCACCGGTCTCTCATCTCCCCTCACTTTCTCCCCATATTTCTTTTGACGCCCAATCTGTGCCGCCATCATCCATCATGGACGGTGATCAAATTAGCACCCTGCCATCTGCTACATGACGTTTCCAAGTTGCTGTAGGGTAACTGTCTCATCGCTCCACTGGACCTACTGGTTTTTGTCCCTAACCAGATTGGATGTAATTGAGAAACCTTTGGACGGAGTCAAGGAGAAACCAAACATGGTTGAGATTGGCCCCGCAGCCTTAAAAGTCAACCTTTTGAAATGGATGAGCTTGAGAAGATTCAGTTAGAAAATCATTTGATCCCCCAGCCAAGCAGAATTAATTCTTCCAAGTCCAAAGGTTGGAATGAGTAGAACTATCGGGTTACTCGATTGGAAGATGTGTCTTCTATCCCCACATGAAAATGTATCTTTTCTCCCCAAAATCAAATTGGATTGGGGTGACTCTGAAAACCCCTAACCAGATTGCACGGTGACCACGGTAGAATAAATGCTATCTGGGTGTAGTCTGCTAATTAGAGAAAGTATGGTCATAATTTTAACATAACATAACATAATAACAGAGTTGGAAGGGAACTTGGAGGTCTTTTAGTCCAACCCCCTGCCGAGGCAGGAAACCCTACACCATTTCAGACAATTTTTGGTTCTATCTTGTTTCTGGATGGAACTTTAAATGTACATAATTCCAAATGACTTATTTCTTTAAAAATATACATATATAATTCTGCAGATGACAATTGAAGCCACTTTTGAAACGTCTAGCTATAACAACAGCAAAAAATGACACATCTGCTGAGAGAGATACTGATTTACTGTCTAGTAATTCGATCAGAGGCACCGACATGTAACCCAATCACTCTGTTCTATTTAATACGAAAGCAGTTTCCCCCTAAACAGTTGGTAACTGTGGCAAATTGAGAGCAAAAGGAATTTTAATTTGGCTTGGATTAAAAACTGTTAATGATTCTGACTGAGACCAAAAGCACAGCAGTCAAACTGCACTGGGCTTCCCATTCTTTTTAGCAATTATGCCATGGAAGCCTCACTTTTTTTTTTCCAAAATGAAAAAACAACAATTGTGTTATCAGTGACATGCAAAGTGGCACCACAGTTCTCTTTTCTATCCTGCTTTAATAGTGGGCATGTGTGTTTGTGTAGACGGATACAATCTCTTTTATGTGCTGTTTTATCAGCGGGAAGGAGAGCACACGGTACAGAATTTGCAAGGATTTTCTGCCGCCAAAGTATACACAATAACATCAATGGGTTTTCTCACAGTGTATGATTGTTACAGTCGTGTGCAAGGAGAGAAGGGCACACAGATTAAATAACCCCAAAGATGAAACAAAATGTGTATATGCTGCAGTTCTGGGATTCATTACAACTTCACTAGAAAAATCAGAATTCACAAGGAAGGAAATACAGAGCACAGGAATTTTGAGAAACGTATAAAAACTCCAAAGCTGGCACATGTTGGTGGTCAGCAAAATGCAAGATGCAATTTTTAAAATCCTGAGCAATGAAAATTGTTAACTGATCATTTCTTGGGACAAAAATAAAATAAAAATCTATGGTGTTCTTCTTTATCTGCACCCAGTTCAATGAGAAGGGAACGTCCACTGGTCCCTGTATGTCAAAAGTTTTCTTTTTTCTTTTTACCCATACCGACTCAAGGCAGGGCTCTTGAGTCTACTTGTGTTGTAAATGCTGTACCTTGATGAAGGTATCTTTTCTTTTATGTACACTGAGAGCATATGCACCAAGACAAATTCCTTGTGTGTCCAATCACACTTGGCCAATAAAAATTCTATTCTATTCTATTCTATTCTATTCTATTCTATTCTATTCTATTCTATTCTATTCTATTCTATTCTATTCTATTCATCTCCTGCACTTCATTCAGAAACTGTGGGCGCTCCATCACTGAAGGTGTTTCAGAAGAAACTAGACAGTCATTTATCCGATATAGTATAGGTCCTCCTGCTTTTTTTTTTTTTATTTGCATTTATATCCCGCCCTTCTCCGAAGACTCAGGGCGGCTAACACTATGTCAAGCAATAGTCTTCATCCATTTGTATATTATATACAAAGTCATCTTTATTGCCCCCAACAATCTGGGTCCTCATTTTACCTACCTTATAAAGGATGGAAGGCTGAGTCAACCTTGGGCCTGGTGGGACTTGAACCTGCAGTAATTGCAAGCAGCTGTGTTAATAACAGACTGTATTAGTCTGTTGAGCCACCAGAGGCCATCAGAGGTGCTTGAACAGGGGGCTGGAAGACCTCCAAGGTCCCTTCCAGCTCTATTCTATTCTAATTTCCTGGTGGGGGAATATCTCCACTCCAAATGCTGACTTCCTTCTAGTGGCTTGTTTGTTCTGTCACTTTTTTTCTTTCAGCCCAATTTACAGGAGGAGGAGGAAGAGGAGGAGGCAGAGGGGAAGTTGACAAAGAGGAAGAGGGGGAGAGGAGGGAGGGAGGGAGGGAGGAGGAGAAGGAAAAGGAGGGGAGGGAAGGAGGGAAGGAAGGGAAGGAAGGAAGGTACTTGAGATGATATAAATGTCAGGCCTGGAAGCCATCTTTTGCATTGGAACCCTGACAATAGGAGGGAGGGAGGGAGGATGGGAAGGAAGGAAGGAAGGAAATTGATATGATATAGGAGGGACGGAAGGAGGGAGGGAGGGAGGGAGGAAGGAAGGAAGGAAGGAAGGAAGGAAGGAAGGAGGGGAAGGAAATTGATATAAGATAGGATATAATGTATAATATAGGAGGGAGGATAGAAACAAAGGAAGGAAGGAAGAAAAAGAAAGGAAAGGAAAGGAAAGGAAAGGAAAAGAAAGGAAAGGAAAAGAAAGGAAAGGAAAAAAGGGTTATCTATATTTTATTTGAATGAAAGGCCACATTAAGATGAGGTGATGCAATCAGGAACAGTGCCCTAAACAGATTTTTTTTGGGGAGGAGGGGAAAGGAAAAGCTTACCTCTCTCACCCCATTTTGTTTCATTTTTTCATCCCCCATATATTTAGATGGCCTTGGCGGATGGATGTAAAATGAACACAGATATGGAATTCCTAATAAAGTTTGCTTTTCACGTGGACTCTGCAAGATTTCATTCTGTTTTCCAAATTGGAAAGACCAGCTAGCTTTCCAGTTCAAATCCCATAATTGAATGGGGGAGCTATTTTAACTCCCCCAAGTCCCAGACCTGTCTGGAGCTTAAGGCCAGTTGATTCTAGGCTGCCTTTTCTTGGGTCTTTTCCATAAAGCTTTCAAAAACGGAATCATTTCATAAAGGCCACAGAGGATGGGAGAACATTGTGGTATTTTGTTTGCTCGTTTTTAAATTGCTTTTATTAACTTGATAAAATCAACTTGATTTTATTTTTGCAATTCTTAATTTTGCATGATGGACCTTTCTTGCCTGTTTGTTATTGCACTGCTCACATTGCCACTGAGAGCACAATACACAGCGGCAGGCCGGGGTGGGCTGCTGGGGGTTCGCAGGGGTTCGGGAGAACCTCTAGCTAAGATTCTGTGCAGTTCAGAGAACCCCCCAAATCCCACTCCTGGCTGGCCCTGTCTACCCCTCCCCTCCCCTCACCAGAATCTCCACATGGCCTGTTTTAGAATAGAATAGAATAGAATAGAATAGAATAGAATAGAATAGAATAGAATAGAATTTTATTGGCCAAGTGTCATTGGACACACAAGGAAGTTGTCTTGGTGCAGATGCTCTCAGTGTACATAAAAGAAAAGATACCTTCATCAAGGTACAACATTTACAACACATACAACACAGATGCAAGTAAGCACAGGGTGACTGCGGAGGCTTGGGGAGGGCAAAAAAATGCCCCTACTGGAAGCTTGGGAAGGCCGGAAATGAGCCCATTTTTGGCTTCCAGAGGGCCTCCAGAGCCTGGGGAGGCTGTTTTCGCCCTCTGGAGCCCAGGAAGGGCAAAAACACCCTCCCCACCATGGCCACGCCCCACCCAGCAACCTGGAAGAGAACCCCTTGCTAAAATTTTTGAAGCCCGCTCCTGGTGGCAGGTATAAATCAATTCAAATCACCGCATAAGATTCTAAAGCTTGCTTTGCATTTTTTTAAAAAAAATCCTGCATCTTGACGCGCTCACTTGTCAATCTTTTAGCCACACCTAAAATCTTCTCCACAATAAACTCTCTGCCTACTTTCTCAAAAAACAAACAAACAAACAAACCCTATCCATTCTAACTGGGTCAGGAGGAAACCAGAGTCTATAAGTAGTTCTAAAGTCTGATGGTTATTAATACGGAGGGGTTCAAATGACCTTCCCAGGGCCTCCGGATAGTGCATTAAGTGAATTAACCTCGGGGATTAGCTTATATTCAGGTAGAGGCTGCTTCCCTTAAAGAGTTGAGAGAGGCAACCTTGGCGGGTGTGAAAACATATTACTAAGGCTTTGGAAAACAGGCTGTGGCAGTTTCATCAAATGGCTGCCTTGGGCTGGGGAAGGGGTCTGGCCTGCTCACAAGCTGGCTGCTAAGGAAAGTATGATCAATCATAGAAAATCCATTTAACCGGAAGACAAATCGGTTGCTCCCTGAAACCCTTTCAAATCTCCAGGGTACTTTATGTTATCCCAGCCTACATAGAATTTGTGTGTGTGTGTGTGTGTGTATGTATGTGTGTGTGTGTGTCCATCCATCACCATGGGCATGTGAACATAACAGGCTGAAGTTACGCAGAACGGAGAAGCGGTTTTGGAAATTACATCTACATATACATGAGCCACTTTGGTTTAGTGGGTGAAAATGCTGGACTAGGAAATAGGAGATGTCAGGTCTAGTCCCGCACAAAGCCATCTGGATGGTCTTGAACCAGTCACTCGTTCTCAGCCCTTGGAAGGAAGCAATGGTCAAGTACTTCTGAAAAGCTTTAAGTGAGCAGTCAGACGAGGAGACCCAAACTCATTGAACAAAGACATAGATTCAATTTTCCAGCTACTAAGATTGTTGGCTGAGCAGGTATAAAGATAGCCAGGGAAATGATTGAAGCCTGGGAAACGGGCCTCAGGATTGCTGATTTACCACCACCTTATCAAGTACTTAGGAGCCGAGAACTTGGCAACACAAGGAAACGACAGCCAATAGCTGGCCCTCAACTCCCCAATCAACCAATAGGAAGGCACAACATAAATAGGAAGCATAGAACAGCCCAAAACACATATTCTGGTAGAGAGACGTTCCCTGAGGATGGACTCCAGTATGAAAGTTAGGAAGAGTAAACCTTTGGTCCTAGTGACTGACCCAGATTGGATCTTGGAACATATGTTTTCTCAGTCAGGAACCTTAACATCCATTCTTGGATGTACAGCATTGCAATGCCTAGCAGCTACAGGACTTAGACTTATATACAGCATCACAGTGCTTACAGCCCTCTCTAAGCAGTTTACAGAGTCAGCACATTGCCCCCAACAATCTGGGTCCTCATTTTACCGACTTCGGATGGATGGAAGGCTGAGCCAACCTTGAGCCTGGTGAGATTTGAACTACTGGCAGTGGGCAGAGTCACCTTTTATACTGCACTCTAACCACTGGCAAGGAAGGAAGGGAGGGAGGGAGGGAGGGAGGGAGGGAGGGAGGAAGGAAGGACCATAGCAATAGCACTTAGACTTATATACCACTTCACAGTGATTTACAGCCCTCTAAGCGGTTTGCTCTTTAGAAGGCCAGATCCTGAAGATGAAACTGAAATACTTTGGCCACCTAATGAGAAGGAAGGACTCATTGGAGAAGAAACTCATGCTGGGAAAGATTGAGGGCAAAAGAAGAAGGGGACGACAGAGAACGAGGTGGCTGGATGGAGTCACTGAAGCAGTAGGCATGAGTTTAAATTGACTCCAGAGGATGGTAGAGGACAGGAAGGCCTGGAGGAATGTTATCCATGGGGTCGCGATGGGTCGGACACGACTTCGCAACTAACAACAACAAAGTGGTTTACAGAGTCAGCCTATTGCCCCCAACAATCTGGGTCCTCATTTTACCCACCTTGGAAGGATGGAAGGCTGAGTTAACCTTGACCCTGGTGAGATTCAATCTGCCAAACTGCTGGCAGCCGGTAGTCAGCAGAAGTAGGCTGCAGTACTGCAATCTAACTACTGCGCCACTAGTAATCAGTAGTAGTAATAACAACAAGGAACAAAAAAAAAAATTCCCTTTTCAGCTTCACACATTGCATAGGATCACAACTATTTGTATTGGTATGAAAAGTAGCCTAGAGCAGGGGTCTGCAAAGTTGGCTCTGTTAAGAGTTGTGGACTTCAACTCCCAGAGTTCCTCAGCCAGCAAAGCCAGCAAAGCTGGCTGAGGAACTCTGGGAGTTGAAGTCCACAACTCTTAACAGAGCCAACTTTGCAGACCCCTGGCCTAGAGGACTTACCACTGGGAGAAAAACGACAACGCTAGATTCACATGTACTGGTTCACCCAAATGAAACAAAAGTCGCAGGTCTAACAGCTTAGCCACTAATTCAGGGTATCACATGATAAAACACTCATCACCCCGATTAATTCAGAAGGCAATGATGTTGCCATCTGACTTCCCTGCCCTGAGACGGGGACTTTAGGGAAGGAAAATTAATTACAACAGAAGCGCTTGTACCAAAATTAATTTATGCCCAATTGGCTGCTGCAGATAACCACCCCTTTTCATTCTTCCACTCTTGTGGCAGTGGTGAGTACGGTGTGTGCGCGAGTACGCCCGCTATTGTGTTAACTAATCAAATCATCAGTGCAAACCAAAATGTCATAGCGAGTTCTCCTGGCACTAATTATCGGAGTGTCAACTTCTTGCGACAAGCATCTGAGAAGATACAATTGAGGTGAGGAAAGTTCAGGAATGGATTTTAGAGCAACACTTTGTTATTCAAGATGCCCCAAATTATGACATTGTCTCATTGTTTACCTAAAGGGAAGTGCTGGGAAACATACCTCCCACTGGGTTTTAACGGACTTTTGCATTGAAGTCGAACATACTTTCTGTACTATGTAGGTGTACGGTAGTGGCCAACATTGTGGAAGCCTTTTGGGGAAAGTGTATTTTCTAAAACTAGCTAATAAGGCCACTTTTTTTTTTTGTAGTACCATAAAATTATATATCAACGGAAAGATAATTTAATCAAGAATGTAATGCAATAACTCTTAGGAAGGATTTGCTATTAGAATAGCAGTGACAGTATAAAGAAGAAAAATGAAACACGTAGAAAAAACGAGATTATACAAAAATTATCACCATGTCAGTTAAGACTTAGTTGGGTAACCTTTAGTGTGAATTATGGCCTTACAATGTCTTCCCATGGAGTGAACCAAGTTTTTTTAGTTCTGCAGCTGTTATAATGTGGAACCAAGATTGAAGGATGGCTTCTATTAATTGGGCTTTATTGTTGGGTTGCTGCTGACTAACAAGTTTCTTTAGTCGGCTCCATAGATTTCCAGTTGGGTTAAGATCTGAGCTATTCCCAAGCCATTCCAGCAGTGGAAGATGATTATCTTGAAACTCCAAAAAAAATGGTGTTATTAGCCATCAAACTTTGAAAATACACTTTTCCCAAAAGGTTACCACAATTTTGACCACTACTGTATCTCATCTGAATAATTCCAGTTTCAGTTTCAGTTTTTGTCTGTCTGTCTGTCTGTCTGTCTGTCTGTCTATCTATCTATCTATCTATCTATCTATCTATCTATCTATCTATCTATCTATCTATCTATCTATCTATCTATCTACTAAGTCTGCACTATTAATCTTCTTATCTTCTCATTGTTCCCATCACCCATCTCCTTCCACTTATGACTGTATGACTGTAACTTTGTTGCTTGTATCCTTACAATTTATATTGATATTGATTGTTTCCTGATTGCTTATTTGCACCCTATGACTATCATTAAGTGTTGCACCTTATGATTCTTGATGAACGTATCTTTTCTTTTATGTACACTGAGAGCATATGCACCCAAGACAAATTCCTTGTGTGTCCAATCACACTTGGCCAATAAAAAATTCTATTCTATGCTATGCTATGCTATGCTATGCTATGCTATGCTATGCTATGCTATGCTATGCTATGCTATGCTATGCTATGCTATGCTATGCTATGCTATGCATCCATCCATCCATCCATCCATCCATCCATCCATCCATCCATCTATCTATCTATGAAATACAATATACAAGATGAAATATTAAGTTAGTTTTTTTTTTATTTGCATTTATATCCTGCCCTTCTCCGAAGACTCAGGGCGGCTTACACTATGTTAGCAATAGTCTTCATCCTATTTGTATATTTATATACAAAGTCAACTTATTGCCCCCAACAATCTGGGTCCTCATTTTACCTACCTTATAAAGGATGGAAGGCTGAGTCAACCTTGGGCCTGGTGGGACTAGAACCTGCAGTAATTGCAGGCAGCTGTGTTAATAACAGACTGTCTTACCAGTCTGAGCCACAGAGACTAAGGTAAAACCATGGTAAATGTGTGGGTATAGGTATGATGTGGGTATAAAATATTGACTCCTTCCATGGTAGTATATCCTGGACAACACTCTGTTCTAACAGAGTGGCTAAACATCTACACACATGAGAACTGAACTTGATATCGCATCCCTCACGTCAAAAACTACAGAGGCGGCGATGAAATGCGAAAGGAGCTTCCATGAAAAGAGTCACTGCTGAACCCAGAGAGAAAGAAGAAAATAGCTAGAAAAAAAAGCAGAGCGTTTCAGACTGCGGAAATGATACCCAGACTTGGGCGACTCAAGAATCACCCAAACCATCAAAGTTGGATCAGCATAGAAGGAAGAAGACAATTGAAAGCACGAGGTCAGAGTCCCAGAAAAAGATGATCTGAAGCTTCAAGAAGGTTCGCTTTGCCATGCGAGAATGCCAACTAAGTTTTAATTAAAGTCCTTGATTATCTCTACAGGGAATTTCATAATAAGTACACACTTAGCAGCAGCTAAGGACAGGCATACTAACATGGTAGTAGAAGTATATTATTATTCCAGGCAGAGAGAGAGAGAGTTAATCTCCAAACAGTAAAGCAAATAAACCATAAATCAGTATTTCACACTCCACTCTCTTCTAAAGTCAGAAACAGGAAGTGTGTGTGGGGGGTTTGGTTTGTATGCTTTTAGATGAATGGCATGTGTGTAATGTTGCATGTCTGAGAGGGAAACTAATGTTACCAATAAAGAAAATAATTCACAAGAAGTTTTAGCCTGCTGCACCTCATCTGATCACTCTTAAAACAGCCCTTCGCAGTCTTCTTCCATCACTCCCAGGAGCTAATATTTAGGACACGGGTCTTTGATTTCAGAGAATATTTAGTTATCGACAGTAGTTTTGTTATGTTCTTTCTGTTTACTATCTTTTTTTTTTTCATGAAGTCTTAAAATTTGCAGTGTGCAAAAGAAGCCCCAAAAAAGCCAATCCTCGGTTGCATAAAGAGAGAGATAGACTCAAGATTACATGGGGTATTAGTAAAGGTAAAGGTTCCCCTCACACATATGTGTTAGTCATTCCTGACTCTAGGGGGCAGTGCTCATCTCTGTTTCAAAGCCAAAGAGTCAGCGCTGTCCGAAGACGTCTCCGTGGTCATGTGGCAGGCATGACTCAATGCCAAAGGCGCATGAAACGCTGTTACCTTCTGTAGGAAGTTAGCACCCACCCCTCTCCTAGAAGAATGAAACATTTTAGAAAATATTTAAAAGGCAGAATATATTTCCCTGGATGAGAAATGGAGAAACATGTTTTAAAGACAAAGCAGCTTCCTGACTCCCCCCACCTTTGTCAATGGGTCAGAGGTAGAAACTCATTCCCCCCACCTTTGTCAATGGAACCATCATCTGCAACATAATATGACCCATCTAGCAACTGAAACTCACCACATGACACCTGGGAAGATTACATCAGCCAGCAAGGCTAGCTAAGACCCCCACCTCCTGGTAGTCTGACAACCAATCAGGATACTCTTCCTGTGCCCCAGAAAGTTCAAAGCTCAGAAAAAGCATAAAACCAGGGAGCGCGCAGGATCCCTTCCCTTTTCTGTTCAGGAACTCAAGCCATGTGATCCTGAACATCATTAAACCATCTTTCCAAGCAGTCTCCATGTTTCCAGTGTCTTTGTCCCCACTTGGAACTGAACCCAGATGGATATTTCTTCCAACAATTCCCACTGAAGGTGGACCCTATTTTTCTACTTGAATTTTGACGTGCTTTCGAACTGCTAGGTTGGCAGAAGCTGGGAGCTCACCCCATTACGTGGCATTAGGGATTCGAACCGCTGAACTGCCGACCTTTTGATTGACAAGCTCAGCATCTTAGCCACTGAGCCACTGCATCCCATAATATTAGTATTAGTACCGCTTTATAAAACCTTATCCAGTTTGGTCACCACATTATAAAAGAAGATATTGAGAATTTTGGGGAAAAAAGTGCAGAGCAGAGCAACTATGATGATTAAAGGCCTGGAGACTATGAAGAATGGTTGCAGGAATTGCATATGGCTAGTCTAGAGAAAATAAGGAGTAGGGGTAACATGATCTGGACCGGGAGGCCCTATGCACGGTCACTCACGCCCTCGTGACGTCTCGCCTGGATTACTGCAACGCTCTCTACATGGGGCTCCCCTTGAAGGGCATCCGGAGGCTACAGTTAGTCCAGAATGCGGCTGCGCGGGTGATAGATGGAGCCCCTCGTGGCTCCCGCATAACACCCATCCTGCGCAGGCTGCACTGGCTACCTGTGGCCTTCCGGGTGCGCTTCAAGGTTTTGGTGACCACCTTTAAAGCGCTCCATGGCATAGGGCCGGGTTATCTACGGGACCGCCTACTGCGACCAGATACCTCTCACCGACCCGTGCGCCTCACAGGAGGGACTCCTCAGGTGCCGTCAGCTAGGCAGTGTTGCCTGGCGACGCCCAGGGAAGGGCCTTCTCTGTGTGGGCTCCCGCCCTCTGGAACGAACTCCCCCCAGGACTCCGTCAACTTCCGGACCTTCGAACCTTCCGTCGCGAGCTCAAGACACATTTATTCATCTGTGCAGGACTGGCTTAGATTTTAAATTTTATAGGGGTTTTAAATTGATTTTAATATTTATATTTATATTTTTAATTATAGGGCACTGGAATAAGTTTTTTAAAGATTATTTTAATTTTGTACACTGATGTTTTATATGCCTGTGAACCGCCCTGAGTCCTTCGGGAGATAGGGCGGTATATAAATTTAAATAATAAATAAATAAATAAATAAATGATAGCAGTGTTCCAATATTTGAGGGGCTGCCCCAAAGAAGAGGGAGTCAAGCTATTCTCCAAAGCACCTGAAGGCAGGACAAGAAACAATGGATGGAAACTACCGGTAATCAAGGAGTAACTTCCTAACAGTGAGAACAATCAACCCATGGAACAGAAGTTGCCTTCAGAAGTTACTTCCAATGACTTCTTAGAAGCCTCAACACTGGAGGCTTTTAATAGTCACTGGACAACCATTTGTCTGGAATGGTATAGGATCTCCTGCTTGAACAGGGGTTGGATTAGAAGACCTCCAAGGTCCCTTACAACTCTATTCTGTAACTGTAACCATTGTAGGTGTGTGTGAGCAGCCTGTGTACATGTAAGTCACCAATTTAGCTATGGAAGGGGTCCAGCCACAAAAAATTATGCTGAGAGTGAGACAGGCAATATTGAAATTTGATAAATACAATAAAATAAATAAAAACAAGTTCACTAATGGATTATCTATTTGCAGAATGCAAAGCTAACTTCCTAAGGTTAACCTTCTTTGACTTCTGGGTTGTCAGCCAGAATGTGATGGGCAGCAATTGTGACTTGTTGGTGTTGGCGGAACTGGCAAAATTGACTGTTGTAATTAAAGGAAAGAAAGAACTTATCTCATTTTGTTTCTATTTGGAAACCACTTTTGGATTTTGTACTTGAAACTGGGAGGGGGAGAAAGAAACTCCAGTTTTAAGTTCTGATAATTAGATTGATTTTGTTGTTATTGAAATGGCTTGAAATATTTAGAATTGAAAAGTAAAAGGTTGAGGCTGTGTTTTTATTATTCTGCTACACTGAAAAATGTTGGAAATCACTTCATTTTTCTTTCTTTTTTATCTCTCTTTTCCTTCCTTCCTACCTACCTACCTACCTACCTACAAATAACTCAGTGATGAATATATCCAACACACCTACCTCCTCCTATTTTCATCACAACCACAACTCTATGAGGTGGGTTGGGCTGAAAATGAGTGAGGCCCAAAGTCATCAGGCCAACTTTCATGGCTAAAATGGGATTTGAATTCATGGTCTCTTACTTCCGAGCCTCATGACTTAAACACTAGACCGACTTTCCTTCCTTCCTTCCTTCCTTCCTTCCTTCCTTCCTTCCTCCCTCCCACCCTCCCTCCCTCCCTTCCCTCCCAACCTCCCTCCCCTTCCTTCCTTCCTTCCTTTCTCCTCCTCCTCCTTCCCCCTTCCTCCCTTCCTTTCTTCCTTCCTTCCTCCCTACCCTCCCTCCTTCCCCTTCCTTCCTTCCTTCCTTCCTTCCTCCCTTCCTTCCTCCCTCCCTCCCTCCCTCCCTTCCTCCCTTCCTTCCTTCCTTCTTTGCTTCCTTCCTCCCTCCCTCCTTTCCTCCCTTCCTCCCTTCCTTCCTCCCTCCCTCCCTTTCTTCCTTCCTTCCTCCCTTCTCCTCCCTCCCTCCTCCCTTCTTTCCTCCTTTCCCCTCCTTCCCTCCCTCCCCCCTTCCTTCCTTCCTCCCTTCCCCCTTCCTTCCTTTCTCCCTCCATACCTTCCCTCCCCTTCCTTCCTTCCTTCCTTCCTTCCTTCCTTCCTTCCTTCCTACCTACCTACCTACCTACCTACCTACCTTGCATTTCTATTTTATCTTACAGTACACTTTAATAAAACATTTTTTTAAGTAATTGCTCATGTTGGCCAATATGTAGAAACATCCTTTCCATGATGTACAATGAAAGCCGTGGAAAAGCAGGAAAAGGCTTATAGCCTCATCTTCTTACATTTGTTTACAACTTTCTCCATAGCACAACACCAACATTCAAAGCAGATTCTTTGAACCTTATCACATCTTTTTATCATAGCAGAATTAAGATAGCACCGCCATGTTTGAACCTAGGAAAGGATGGGAGGACAAACAGACAAACAAATAGGATCATTTCTCTCCAAAACAAGAAAAGAAAAAAAAACCTCTGGAACTAGATATCACCTGGAGAAGTGTGAAAACAATTAAATTAAAAAAAAAATAACACACAAGTTTCAGTCAACATTCATTAACTTTCTCCAACTATAGCTTGCTTGGGGGTATCTGACTGACTCTTACCTTGTTTTCCCGAAAATAAGACCCTGTCTTATGTTTTTTGCACCCTGAAATAAGCGCTTGGCCTTTTTTTTCGGGGAGATCTTATTATTTTAGGGCGCGTGGAGCAAGACGGGGCTCTTCTTCTGGCTTACCTGATTTCCAGCTTTGTCTCCCTAACTTTAACCAGAGGAAGTGGTGGGGACCAGCTGTGCATGCATTTAAATATTTTTGGGGAGGGCTTATTTTTAGGGGTGGGCATGTATTTGCAGGGTGTTATTTTAGTGCATGCACTCAAAAGCCCGATTGGTCTTTTTTTTTTTCCAGTCTAAATACTTTTTATTTTTTTTTAAAAAAAAACAAGACATAACAAACACTAACATAAAACATATACTCGTTCTTTACATCAGCTTCATATCGGTATTCCTCTATTATTTACATTTCCCCCCTCTCGTTTTCTTTAATTATACTTATCTTTTTTGTTCCATTATCCCTTATTTCTGTATATATTTCATCATACCTATCATTATAACAATACATTTTCTTTCATGCACTACCATTTTTTTTGGTGACCTTTCCCCTTTTTCTTCATTTATCATTTATCATTTCTATTCAATTATACAATTTATTCCATACTATTTAATATTCCGTATCTTCCTTTTCTTTTATCTCCTTTGTTAACTTATCCATCTCAGCACAGTCCAGAATTTTCCTTATCACTTCCTCCTCCCATGGTATGTTCTCATTTTTCCAGTTCTGTGCATAAGATATTCTTGCGGCTGTTATTATGTGTAGAATTAGATACCTTATTTCTTTACTATATTACCTATTGAGTTGGGCTTATTATCCGGGGAGGTCTTATTTTTGGGAAAACACGGTAGCTGATTTTCTACATCTTCTCTAAATTTCACATCTTTGGTCACAGCTTAGCTTATTCATTTTTTGCATTTAAGGATTGGGGGACTTGGAACTCACCCTCAAAATATCAAAACATCTAAGAAGTAATTGCATTCATTCCTTATAGTGAGCTGAACAAAGTTGTACCAGTCTCTTGGGGTCAATTACAACATCCTGATAAATATACAACTCTGATCTGGCTGGATTTCTCTTAGCTAATCTGTTACCAACCAACCAATCAGCTGCTTTACAGGAGGAGAAATATCTCCCCTCTTTTCTCATCTGGCTTTGATTCCCTCTCTATCCCTAATTGTTTCCAAGAGGAGAAGAGATGGAAAAGGAAGGCTGCACGGTCGGGTAGACAGATGTTTATTTACAAGTGTCAATCAGTTCCAGTTTTTAATTTTCTGTGTGCTGCTCTTTATTATAAAAGGAAAATACTTTTAATAGTAGTCCCATATACACACATATACCTACATACATAAATACAACAGCTTTGATAAACTCAACTGAATTTGATTACTTTCTGCATTCTCTTTTAGATCCACGTGGTTAAGAAAAGTGTCAGTAAGACAAAAGAACAAAGGAATGCGCAGAAGAGTTTTGATGACGTTTGGGTCAGCGGGCGGAGCCTCCCGCTGGTTTTACTACTGGTTCTATAGAACTGGTCTGAACCGGGGGCAACCCACCACTGAATCATTTGGCCAGAATGGCATGAGGTCTCCATCTCGAACGGGGATTGGACTAGAAAACCAATATAATTATGATTATATATGGAATATGATTAACTTATAGGGACGTGGTGGCTCAGGGGCTAGGACATTGAGTTTGCCGATCGACAGGTTGGCAGCTCAGCGGTTCGAATCCCTAGTGCTGCCATGTAATGGGGTGAGCTCCCGTTACTTGTCCCAGCTTCTGCCAACCTAGCAGTTTCAAAAGCACATAAAAATGCAAGTAGAAAAAATAGGGACCACCTTTGGTGGGTAGGTAACAGCGTTCCGTGCGCCTTTGGCATTGAGTCATGCTGACCACATGACCACGGAGATGTCTTCGGACAGCGCTGGCTCTTCTGCTTTGAAACAGAGATGAGCACCGCCCCCTAGAGTCGGCAACGACTAGCATGTATGTGTGAAGGGAACCTTTACCTTTTTATGATTATCTTGAAACTCCAAAAAAGAAAAAAAAAGTGGTGTTATTAGCCATCAAACTTCAAAAATACACTTTTCCCAAAAGGTCTCCCCAATTTTGGCCACTACTGTAAAGGGAATTTTAGCAAAAATGACGGTCATTGTTATATTAAACTTATCTGTGCCCACTTCACACTTCCAAGTATACATGCGTTGTATAAATGTGGGCTTCCCAAGCTGACAAATTTAAACACCCACCTTGGAGAGAAAGCCACAACTGATTTTAATGACAGAGATCTATTTTAAACTCTTTATGCACCTGTCATATTTTTTTTGTCATTTATAGGCATCTTCTACATTATTTCTTTATAATAGATCAACGAATTACAGTAACATCAACAGAATGTTAACACCCAAGAATTATGACTATTATGTAAAAATCTGATTTATTCTCAGTATGGGAATATGTATAATATAAAAGACAGAGAAATATCTTTTACATTTCTTACATCATCTTCTCTCTCCCTCACCCAGTTAAACCTTTGAGAAAAAAACTTTAAAGAAGTTTCTGGCTGTTCTGCCACTTTCTCCTATTTTTTTTTCTTTCAAATTCTGCCACTATCAAAACAATCAGGGTCCTTGCTAAATTAGAACCACAATACACCAGATGAAACACACCTAGCAATCCTGATACATACAAAGGGTTGTAAACCTAATCTTGCGTAGCTTCTTCCCCCGGTAATATTACACTACAAACTAGAGCATACAAAACATTTGCTAGACCAATTCTCGAATACAGCTCATCTGTTTGGGACCCCCATTGCATATCGGAAATTAATACAATTGAGCACGTCTAGAAATATTTCACAAGAAGAGTCCTCCACTCCTCTGCTCACAATAAAATACCTTACGCCACCAGACTTGAAATTCTGGGTTTAGAAAACTTAGAACTATGCCGCCTTTGGTATGACCTAAGCTCATAAAATCATCTGCTACAATGTCCTACCTGTCAATGACTACTTCAGCTTCAACCACAACAATACACAAGCACACACTAGATACAAACTTAAAGTGAACCGCTCCAAACTCGATGGCAGAAAATATGACTTCAGTAACAGAGTGGTCAATGCCTGGAATGCACTACCAGGCACCACCAGTCTGTGGACTCATCCCAAAACCCCAAAAACTTTAACTTAGACTGGCTACTGTTGACCTCACCCTATTCCTAAGAGGTCTGTAAGGGGTGTGCATAAGAGCATTATACTGGCATCCTCCAATGGAGAAGCTGTATTTTTGTCCTAAGACAAGAGATAGAATACATCCTTCTGGGAAACTGATATGGTTCAGTTTGTCTCCGATAAGAATCAGTCGTGATAAGTTTTGGCTAGAATTTTACAACTTGGAGGAGACCAGGGAAAGATTGAAAGCAAACGAGGTCCAGGCAGAAGAAGAACATCATGGCTTCAAGATCTAAGGGACTGGTTTGGACAAAACTCAGCAGTACTTTTTTGTGCGGCCTTTGATAAAAATAGAATCGCGAACATGATCGTTTGATGATAAATATGGCACAAGAAGACGAAGATGTCCCTTAATATAACTCCCCATTAGTCTGCTCTGGATCTGTCTGTTTAATCCAAGCCGTAATCTTGAAAAATCCAGACTGCCGCAGACTTTTCAGCATCTCCTTGATCACCTAACTACAAGTAGTCCTTGACTTACAACTGCTTCTTTAGTGACCATTCAAAGTTGCAAAGTTATTATACATCAATGAGCACTGTGATCATATTATAAGTAATTGTGTTCTCTTTGCTGATGATGTTAAACTATTTAACACTACCAACAATACGGCTACCCTTCAAAAAGACCTTGACTTTGTGTCAGAATGGTCAAAAAATTGGCAACTCCAAATCTCAACCAGCAAATGCTCTATCTTACACATTGGAAAAAAGAATCAGAACACTAAATACAAGCTTGATGGACATTACCTTGTAGATGACTCCCACCCCATTAAAGACCTTGGAGTTTTCATATCAAATGATCTAAGTGCCAAAGCTCACTGCAACTACATCGCAAAAAAGGCTTTAAGAGTTGTAAACTTAATCTTCCGTAGCTTCTTCTCCAAAAACATTATACTACTAACCAGAGCATATAAAACATTTGCTAGACCAATTCTTGAATACAGCTGGCCTCTCTGGAACCCACACCTCATTTCGGACATTAATACAAATGAGCGTGTCCAGAAATATTTTACAAGAAGAGTTCTCCACTCCTCTGATTACAACAAAATACCTTATGCCACCAGACTTGAAATCCTGGGTTTAGAAAATTTAGAACTCCGCTGCCTTTGACATGACCTGAGTTTAACTCATAGAATCATCTGTTACAATGTCCTTCCTGTTGAAGACTACTTCAGCTTCAATCACAACAATACACAAGCACACAATAGATTTAAGCTTAATGTGAACCGCTCCAATCTTGACTGCAGAAAATATGACTTCAGTAACAGAGTTGTTAATGCCTGGAATGCACTACCAGACTCTGTGGTCTCTTCCCAAAATCCCCAAAGCTTTAACCAACTATCTACTATTGACCTCATCCCATTCCTAAGAGGTCTGTAAGGGGCGTGCATAAGAGCACCAGCGTGCCTACCGTTCCTGTTCCAATGTCCCCTTTGATTGTATCCAATTTGTATAGTTATTTTATGCTTATATATTGTATAGTTATTTCATGCTTATGCTTACATACAGTATACTGTTGTGACAAATAAATAAATAAAATAAAATAAATAAATAAACAATGGCACTGAAAAAAGGGACTTATGACTGTTTTTCATACTTACGTCTGTTGCTATATCCCTGTGGTTATGCAATCAAAATTCAGACCCTTGGTAACTTACTCACGTTTATGACAGTCGCAGTGTCCTGGGGTCATGAGATCCCCTTTTGTAACCTTCTGATGAGCAAAGTCAAATGGACAATCCAGATTCACTTAACAACCATGTTACTACTTAACAACTGCACTGACTCACTCTCCTACTGTGGCAAGAAGGTTGTAAAAAATGGGGAAGAGCCTTCTCTGTTGGGGCACCTACCCTATGGAATGAACTGCCTCTGGGGCTACGCCTTCTTCCCGACCTCCGGGCCTTTAAGCGCGAGCTCAAGACTTTTTTGTTTCAACGAGCAGGGTTGGCCTAAGAGTAATTTTTAATTGAGTGGTTTTATTTCTTGTTATTTTAATATTCGGCCTTATGGTTTCAGATTTTTAAATTTCAAATATTGTGTTTTAATTTTTGTATATGTCTTTTTAACTTGGCTTTAAACCGCCCTGAGTCTTCGGAGAAGGGCGGTATAGAAATCTAAATAATAAATAAATAAATAAAAATGGGGCAAAAACTCATTTAATATCCATCTCCAGGGGTGGGATTCAGCCGGTCTGGACAGGTTTGGACGAACCGGATGTTAATTTTAATCCGGTTCGCCGAACCGGTAGTTGCAAGGACTGGCTGACCCACCCACCCCGCCCCTCCCAAGAGTCTCCACACGTCCCATTTTGGATGCCAGGAAAGTGCAGCACTCGCACGGAGGCTCTGGAAGGGTGAAAAACAGGCCTCCCTGAAATTCCAAAAGTCTGGAAATGGGCCCATTTCCGGCCTCCAGAGGGCCACCGGAGCCTGGGGGTGGCCGTTTTCACCCTCCCGGAGGCTCAAGAAAAACCTCTGGAGCCTGGAGAGGGTGAAAATTCCCCCCACCCACCCACCATGGTGTAGGAGGCCGAGTTAGGCCATGCCCACCCAGCAACTGGGCAGAGAACCGGTTGCTAAAATTTTTGAATCCCACCCCGTCTGTCTCGCTTAGCAAATTGAAATTTGGGGGTCAATTGTGGACGTAAATTGAGAACTACCAGTCTCGGCTCTCCGGTATATGAATCTTTACTAACCCAACACTGTTGCTTGTTGAGAATCAAATCATGCCTGGTGGTTGTTGTTTTTATTTGCATTTATATCCCGCCCTTCTCCGAAGACTCAGGGTGGCTTACATTGTGTTAAGCAATAGTCTTCATCCATTTGTATATTGTATACAAAGTCAACTTTTATTGCCCCCAACAATCTGGGTCCTCATTTTACCTACCTTATAAAGGATGGAAGGCTGAGTCAACCTTGGGCCTGGTGGGACTAGAACCTGCAGTAATTGCAAGCAGCTGTGTTAATAACAGACTGACTTAGTCTGCTGAGCCACCAGAGGTGTTGAACCTCTGGTTTTGAACCATTTCAGGCCTCATTTCAATAAAATCAGAGAGTTGACATTTTTCCCCCCTCCCAACTCCAGCCAGCTAAAAAGTGAAATAGCCAATAAAACCCATTTTCTATTCCACGCAGCGAGCAAAAGGCATAGCTCTTACCTCACTGCCTGACAGTTATAGACTAGCTCTATGCCTTATTAAAGATTAAGGGTTGCTCCGCCTCTCTCTTTCAGCCATCTCCTGCTCCACCGTCCAGCATTTATTACCAGAAATTCAGAGATTAATAACATCTTTTTTTTTGGTTCGGAAAGCAGTCTTTTGACAATTATTGCATCAACATAATCAAATGACCGTCAGCAGTTCCACGTTCACCGATGGCTTCTGGGCTTTCTTTTCTTTATTTCTTCGGCTTCTGTTTTTTTTTTTTTTTCTTTTTCCCTCAGCACATTGTTGAGACAGGCAGTTTAAGCAGATTCCAATGCTCTAGATTGGTTAACAAAGAAACATTAAGACTGCATGGAAGGGTGGGGGGGGAAACCCCACAGGGATAAATACATTTCCTTAAGCATCCCTGTTCTACTCCTCTTCCAAACTGCAGCCTACTTGGTCAGAAATTCTGGAAGCGTGTGACAAAGACAGATACCTGCAGTGCATTTCCACTACCAGCAACCATTCCCCACCCCCCCCTTTTTTTTTTCCAAAGAAGCTGCTGGAACATAAACACAAGTACTTTTACAATGGTATCACCAGGCACCAGATTTCAGGAAACAGTAAGCCTTTCAAATACAAAATTATTTATTTTTTTAAGCAAGCAAAGTGCTTAATTCCATTTTTTATTTTTTTATTTTATTTTATTTTTTGGTCTTCCTCTTCTTTATAAAATCCTTTTGTTTTCCTGGGGGCGGGGGAAAAAAAGCTGGAAAAAGTTTTGAGTAATAGCGCAGGCTGGTTATTGGTTGAAGGGGGTGGGGAGGTGGGAAAGGCTGGTTGAGACTCCTGTGAATTATAACCTCATTTGTTCCCGTCTGTATAGCTGGGGAAAAAGTGGTTTGAATTTACAGCCTTTATAAACAATGCAGACTTCTCCACTATATTGAAGATTGTAGGCCTACTCCTTGCTAGAGAGAGAGAGAGAGAGAGGTTGGGCATTTTCATGCAATCGGCATCCTAAAATACAACCGATGATAATTGGATTGCCAAATATGTAATGTTCAGGGCATAGTTATATGCTTTGCGTTTAACAATATCAGGCAGAAATGTTTGGCTGGTTTTTAATCCCTTCTGTTTTTGCTGCATTTCAACTTCATTTAGAATAGAATAGAGTAGAATGGAATTCTTTATTGGCCAAGTGTGATTGGACACACAAGGAATTTGTCTTTGGTGCACATGCTCTCAGTGTACATAAAAGAAAAGATACGTTCAGAATAGAATAGAATAGAATAGAATAGAATAGAATAGAATAGAATAGAATAGAATAGAATAGAATAGAATAGAATTTTTTATTGGCCAAGTGTGATTGGACACACAAGGAATTTGTCTTTGGTGCATATGCTCTCAGTGTACGTAAAAGAAAAGATACATTCAGAATAGAATAGAATAGAATAGAATAGAATAGAATAGAATAGAATAGAATTTTTTATTGGCCAAGTGTGATTGGACACACAAGGAATTTGTCTTTGGTGCATATGCTCTCGGTGTACATAAAAGAAAAGATACGTTCGTCAACGTACAACATTTACAACACAAATGATGGTCAATATATCAATATAAATCATAAGGATTACCACAAAAATTTACTGCCATTTTTGTGTAGGAGATAAAAAAAAAATCCTCCAATGACCAGGCTGAACCCGAGGGAGGGGTCAAATGTATCATAAGTCATGAGTCCACCCACACCCTCCGGACATCTGAATCCAGCCCACGTTGAATGCCTCTCTTATCTCCCGCTCATTTCCCTTAACTGTCAGTTAGTCAGATTCTTTTAGAAAGCTTAAATCTTAACCTTTATACTGTATTATACTCATTTGAAAAGCCTGAATCTCAAGATTGCCCCGGTAACACTCCCCCAATGAATATCTCCCCCAATGAATATCTCCCCCAATGAATATCTCCCCCAATTAATATCTCCCCCAATTAATATCTCCCCCAAACTCATCTCAAAGTTTAATTCCATCCTATTCCCATCTTTAATGATGGCTTTGCTTTGGTACAAAATCTGTCTGGCTTTTGGTTTTTGCTAAAGTACAAGTAGCAGTCAGCTTACAATTATAACTGACCCAGAATTAAGAGTTGTAAGTTGTATTGGTCATTAAGTGGATTGTCCTATGACCCACCTGATTTTTTTTTTCTTGCAGTGGTTCCTATGTGAATCACAATGGTTGTTAAGTGAACACTGCAGTCTGTTGTGGTCCGCCAGCAGCCTGCGGAGCTGGCAAAGGAGTTGGACAGTGAGCAGACTGGAGAAGAACATGGGCCAGTCCTGGACTCTGGGGAAGGCCCAGATGAGGGCTTTGCGTCGGAGGCAGAGATGGGGCCAGGGCCATCTGAGAGGGATGTGTGGACTTCGGAGCCCCCAGAGTCGGACAGCAGAGAGGCAGAGGAACAGGAGGGGCCTGTTCCTAATGCACACATGCACAGAGCTGCCAGAAGGCAAGAGCAGCTAAAGAAAAAGGGACAACTCAGGAGTAAGGCCAGGAGATGATTGGCCCCTCCTATAAGGCTTAAAAGAGAAACAAAGGCACTTGGGCCTTTTGCAGGAAAGCAATGTTGCTTTCTGTTTCCACTCGGCATCTCTTGTTTGTTTCTGAACTCCCTGGGGCTTTGCCAAGTAAGGCCTTTGGCTAGGTGTCAAAGAAGATAAAGGTTGGTGTTTATCCCGAAGGACTAGTTCTTCTGAAGGACTTTTTTATTTTTTTTGGTAACTAATTGGGACTCAGCTGGGAATGAACATAATTCTCAGCTGTTACAATAAAATAGTTTTTTGGGGGGACTAATTGTGTATTGTAATGACTCAGTAAGCCTAGGTCAAAATACAGTCCTTAATTAAGCCCATTGTCCACAGAGGGTGCTTTTTGCCAAAACTGGTTATTATTATTGACATATTTTTTGCGCGTGTGAAGGTCTAAATTTCTTGCTTTCACTTTTAACTGCTTGAGCACTTAGGATGGGTCCTTCCCAAGTTCCTTGCCCAGACACACACACACACAAACACAGACACAGACACAGACACACAAATGTATACTTCGTTAAATCCTTTGATTGTTTAGTAATCAAATTTATATGGAGGCCCGTTTATGGAAAATGACTCTGACCAGAATGCAACAATCAATTAAAAACAGTAAATAAATAAGAGAGTCACTACAAGTAACCCTCAACTTATAGCCACTGGTTTAGTTGACAATTCAATATTACAACAGCAGTGGAAAAGTAACTTAACAATCAGTTTTCACACTTACTACCACAATAAAAATTTGAATTCTTTGGTGGCTTGCATATGCAGGTATGGTCGACTTACGACCATAATTGACCCCCAATTTGTGTTGTTAAGTGAGACATTTAAGTCCTTTGCCCCATTTCATGACCATTCTCGCCCAATTTGTTAAGTGAATTCCCTGCAGCTCTTAAATTAGTAACACAGTTGTTTAGCGAATTGTTGCAGTTGATAAGTTAGTCACCCGGTTTATTTATTTATTTATTTATTTAATCAAATTTTTATTCCGCCCTATCTCCCGACGGACTCAGGGCGGTTTACAGCCAGATAAAAATACAGAAATCATACACAATAAAAACTAATTAAAAAACTTATTTCAATAGGCCAAAATTTAAAATTACAATTAAAATGATCAAACCCCATTACCTAAAAATTAACAACTAACCCCAGTTAAAATTAAGTAAAACTTTTAATCCAGTCCCGCTTGGATAAATAAATGCGTTTTCAGCTCACGGCGAAAAGTCCGAAGATCAGGCACTTGGCGTAAACCAGGGGGAAGTTTGTTCCAAAGCGTCGGAGCTCCAACAGAGAAGGCCCTACCCCTGGGGGCCGCCAGCCGACATTGTTTGGCGGACGGCACCCTGAGAAGACCCTCTCTGTGTGAGCGTACGGGTTGGTGGGAGGCATGAGGTAACAGCAGGCGGTCCCGTAAGTACCCGGGCCCTAAGCCATGGAGCGCTTTAAAGGTGGTAACCAAAATCTTAAAGCACACCCGATGAATAGCGCAGGCTGGTAATGCCTGTTATTAAGAACACAAAGCCTGCAATTACTGCAGGTTCGAGCCCGGCCCAAGGTTGACTCAGCCTTCCATCCTTTATAAGGTAGGTAAAATGAGGACCCAGATTGTTGGGGGGGCAATAAGTTGACTTTGTAAAAATATACAAATAGAATGAGACTATTGCCTTATACACTGTAAGCCGCCCTGAGTCTTCGGAGAAGGGCGGGGTATAAATGTAAACAAAAAAAAAAAAAAGACCACAGGAAGCCAGTGCAGACTGCGTAGTAGTGGTGTTACATGGGAGCAATGAGTGGCTCCCGTTACTACTCGCGCAGCTGCATTCTGGACTAGCTGCAGCCTCCGGGTGCACTTCAAGGGCAGCCCCATGTAGAGAGCATTGCAATAGTCCAAACGAGATGTAACTAGAGCATGAGTGATCGTGCATAAGGCATCCCGGTCAAGGAAGGGGCGCAACTGGCGGACCAAGCATACTTGGTAAAAGGCCCTCCTGGAGACGGCCGCCAGATGATCATCGAACGACAGCCGCCCATCCAGGAGGACACCCAAGTTGTGCACCCTTTCCATTGGGACCAATAACTCGCCCCCAACAGTCAGCCGCGGTTGCAGCTGACTGTACCGGGGTGCTGGCATCCACAGCCACTCCGTCTTGGAGGGATTGAGCTTGAGCCTGTTTCTCCCCATTGTTAAGTGAATCTGGCTTCCCTGTTGACTTTGCTCATGAGAAGGTCACAAAAGGGGATCACATGACACCCCCCCCCGGGATATGGCCACCGTTATAAATGCGAGTCATTGGCCAAGCATCTGAATTTTGATCACGTGACCATGGGGGAATACAGCAAAGGTGGTAAGTGTCCCTTCTTTCCAATGCCATTGTAACTTTGAACGGCCACTAAATGAACCGCCGTAAGTCGAGGACTACCTGTACTTTGTTTAAAAACGAAGGGGAAACATCTCATGATTTTTTTCCCCTCCAAGTATGGCAACTATGAGCGTGAAATGATGGTGAGATGATGTTGCCGAAACACCAACTGTGACTTTTTTTTTTTTTTTGCAATCTCAAAGAAAACAACACGGGTAGGGGGTTGGACTAGAAAACCTCCAAGTGTCAGGCCTGGAAAACCATATTAGACTTTAGGGTTCCAGACGCTGCCACATTTTTCCCCTGAGGGGAGGAAGGGGGGCTGAGGGGTATGGTAACATTCTTCAAGCGGTCAAGGTCGGATGGTGTTCACATCTGCAGGAAGAGTGGCGAGAAGATATTCGAATGAACTGAGAGAACGTGGGATCATGTGACCAGCAAAGGGGTTAGGGGGGTGGGACTCTTGGGGTTTGTATAACTGGGAAAAGAATCCGGAAGTTCAGTTTTGGAATTTCACTCATCGTGTGCCAGTTTCCTCATGCTAGTAAAGAACTCTGGAAAACAATGGCTTCTGAGTTTTTTTTATGCAGAAGCGGTTTTTCTTGAACCTTGACACCAAGGTCACTTCCAACCTTATTATTCTTTGTTCTATTTTATTCGCTTTCTCGTGTTTGCGCCAACCTCAGAGGTTCCTCCCAGTGTTGAAATCCTGCTGGTTTTGTCCGGCTTGTGTGAACTGGTAGCGGCAGCAGCACATGGTTTGGCAAACCAGTAGCAGTGGCAGTGTGAGGCTCCGCCCACCCACCCAGACATCATTACTTCCTGGTTTTAACCAGGAAGTAACCCGTTTTTGACCCTCTGCACGTGTAGAAGGCTTTGCACATGCGCAGAGGGTCAAAAAATCGGACCTGACGATGGCGCACGCACTTCCAAACCAGTAGGGAAAGTACCGTAAGTAGATTTCACTCCTGGTTCCTCCCCAAAGTTGGAAGATAATTCAGTTTCCAGAACGGCCTCTCAGCAAATGAGTGATACATGAAAATCGGGGAGGAGGGCTCCTTGCAACAGCCCGCAATGAAGAAGCAAGCTTTATTGTGCAAAAAAATCAATGATCTGTCATTAAGGCAGAAACATCATTATTCTTATTTGGGGTTAAAAAAAATGCATTAGTATTCCATACCGAATTGATATACACCGGTTCCTTTTCTCCATCTCTCTATGGCCTCGAGGCTTTTATGGATATAAGTCAAGACCTGCTACAATTAATCATGTCTACAACAAACTAATTGTGGCAGCAAGGAGGCAATTAAAAGAAATTCTATTCAAGTTCTCATTCATGTTCAAAACGGTAGTGTTTGTTTTTTCCCCCATACACATTCCTATTGCCAAACTCCTGATTATGACTTGTTGATTAGCCTGCTTTGCCCAGATAGCTAAGGAATTTGGTTTAACATCCCAGTGTAAGCTACAGATAGATGCACAAAAACCTCCCCCCCCCCGCCCCCATTTTTAATTGCTCACGTACAAATATATGCAAAGGAGACAGGAGATTTGGGGGAAACTGTGCAACGAATAATGAATATTTCTGAAAGTCACACGAACACGTGAGTCTTAGCTTAAGATATGAACAAAATTTTAGTTTAGCTAAAGTGGCTCCTGGAAACATTATTATTTGGCATGCAAAGGAGTGAAAGGTTAAGAATGACAAAAACAACGAATGAAGAAGACTGATGAATCAAAGAATATGAAGGTAGCAATAGCAACAGCACTTAGACTTACAGCCCTAAGCGGTTTACAGAGTCAGCCTATTTGCCCCCAATAATTTGGGTCCTCATTTTACCCATCTTGGAAGGAGGGAAGGCTGAGTCAACCTTGAGCCTGGTGAGATTTGAACTGCCAAACTGCTGGCAGCCGGCAGTCAGTAGAAGTAGCCTGCAGTACTGCACTCTAACCACTGCACCACCGGGGCTAGATAGATGATAGATGATATGTAGATAGATAGACAAACAGACAGGTGGAGATAGATGGATAAAAATTGACAAGGGTAGATAGATGGATGGATGGATAGATAGATAGATAGATAGATAGACCTTTACCTTTAAATATAAGCACATTCCTTTGGCAATTATTTGTGAAGCATGATTTATATGATTATTGCATTGTTGCCAAGCTTCAGATCAGACTGGAAATGAAAGAACTGATCTAATCCAGCTATTGTCAATATGGTAAAGGTAAAGGTTCCCCTCGCACATACGTGCTAGTCGTTGCCGAGTCTAGGGGGTGGTGCTCATCTCCGTTTCAAAGCCGAAGAGCCAGCGGTTTCCGAAGACGTCTCCATGGTCATGTGGCCGGCATGACTCAACGCCAAAGGCGCACGGAACGCTGTTACCTTCCCACCAAAGGTGGTCCCTATTATTTCTACTTGCATTTTTTATGTGCTTTCGAAACTGCTTGGTTGGCAGAAGCTGGGACAAGTCACGGGAGCTCACCCCGTTACACAGCAGCACTAGGGATTCGAACCGCTGAGCTGCCGACCTTTCGATCAACAAGCTCAACATCCTAGCCCCTGAGCCACTGCATCCCTGTGCTTATATTTAGGCTGTTGCTATTATCACCGCATGCTTGCAGATGAACCTTAAGACATCGAGATACAGGTGTCAACCTGAGGTGTGTAAAAGTAATTTTCATTTATAAATTATCCCCAAAGATAATTTACCAGTAGTTATGAATTAATTCCCCTCCATTCATCACCAACTGATTATTTTTTTCCTGGAAAATCCCCATGCTTTCTGGAAACGTATAGTTTTCCAAAGAAGCCAGAACACGTGAGATATTCCCACACTTCTGCTGCGTCCTTTATCTTCCACGTTCTTTAAAGGAATGAAACATTTATGTTGACTCTGAGAAATGGGATGAGGTAATTGTTACGGGTCTCAGTGATCACAGGAAGTGGCTTTCAATTCTACTTCCCATCAATTTGAAATTATTCTCTTGGGGCTGATAGCATCAGTGCCTCCTAGGCTGAATGGGACACACATATACACACGCCTCTGAAATGGACTCTGTTTGCATAGTTCTCCACGTCTGTCTCTACAGAAATCACTTTGGGCATGAGAAGTGATGGATTTTCTTCACTTTGATTTTATTCTGCATGGAGCCAGCATTAAGCAGCCCTTTGAGTCAGACACAAAGATTATGTCCAGTTAACTAGATCAATGAGAACCTTATCAGCTGCATATGCACAACATGCTACACTATTAATTTTTTTTATCCAAGATTAGCTTTTATGGTTTATGATGTTGTGTGAACACTAGCCATTTGGAGAGCTCAGTGCAGTGTGCAAACCCAGAATCCTGTTTAATTCATTAGCCTGATTAGCTACTTTGGGTGAATCCAATTGTAGCAAAGGATGGAGATGAAGCTGGGCGCTTTGAATTGCAAATTCACCACTATCGTTGGATGAGATTTGTCACATAGTAGAAACGGCAGTGAAACTCATTCTTCTTATCTTTCGAGTATCTGCGGTGAATGATATTCTAAACATCTTTTATATAAAGTTCTCAAATTTCCTTGGAGCTTGTTTTGACCTAGGCTTCCTTAGAAAGCATGAAGCAAAGTCTTAATCCCGGTAAAACCCACTTTTATTAACACGACTGTGAATTCCGTGAATGGTCCACAAGGCTTTGGCAAACAGTCTTTCAGAGCAATGCTTATCAACCCCTACCTTATCTCACTTGGAACACTGCCAGAGAACCAATTTCCAAATGCAGAGCAAGGCCAAACTTGGCACCGAGTCTATTAGAGTCACGAACAGAATTTTCCAATCTGGAAACGAGATGAGCTAATTGCTTCCTGCAAAAGCCCACCTCCCGTTTGCTCCTCTTTTATGTCTTATGGGAGGGGCCAATCATCTCCAAGGTATGGCCTTACTCCTGAGTCTACCCTGCTTTCTTAATTGTTCTTGTCTTCTGGCAGCTCTGCACATGCACACACTGGGAATGGGCTCCAGCTGTTCCTGGAGGAGTGGGGTGAGGTAGGGTAAGAATAGAATAGAATAGAATAGAATAGAATAGAATAGAATAGAATAGAATAGAATAGAATAGAATAGAATAGAATAGAATATGGGATGGGATGGGATGGGATGGGATGGGATGGGATGGGATGGGATGGGATGGGATGGGATGGGATGAGGTGGGGCGGGGTGGGAAAGGGTAGGGTAGGGTCAGAATAGAATAGAATAGAATAGAATAGAATAGAATAGAATAGAATAGAATAGAATAGAATAGACGATGGGGTGGGGTGGGGTGGGGTGGGATAGGGCGGGGTGGGAAAGGGTAGGGTAGGGTAAGAATAGAATAGAATAGAATAGAATAGAATAGAATAGAATAGAATAGAATAGAATAGAATAGAATAGAATAGAATAGAATAGACGATGGGATGGGATGGGATGGGATGAGGTGGGGCGGGGTGGGAAAGGGTAGGGTAGGGTAAGAATAGAATAGAATAGAATAGAATAGAATAGAATAGAATAGAATAGAATAGAATAGAATAGAATAGAATAGAATAGAATAGAATAGAGGAGAGAAGAGAATATAGAAGAGAAATAGAAGAGAAGAGAAGAGAAGAGAAGAGAAGAGAAGAGAAGAGAAAATAGAACAGAACAGAACAGAACAGAACAGAACAGAATAGAATAGAATAGAATAGAATAGAATAGAATAGAATAGAATAGAATAGAATAGAATAGAATAGAATAGAATATCAGAATGGAATAGCATAGCAAAGCATAGGACAGAATAGAATAGAATAACAACAACTGTGGCAAAAGAAAACAAAGATAGTATAGGGTTCTATACTGTCTTTATACTGTCAGTATAGTGATAGGGTTCTTGGGTGTAATCCCAAAATATCTGGAGCACCACTTGAACCCCATTGGCATTGGCATTGGCATTGACAAACTCACCATTAGTCAAGTGTAAAAGGATTTACTTCACTTGTTTGCATCCTGCGACAATTGCCTTTAATATCATTAAGCAAGAACATCGGTCTATCCAAAATCCTTGGGAAGGACTCAAAAAGCGGATTAAAAAAAAAATGACAAATCCGGTGTAAACATCTGGTTGACTCTGCGACCAACAATGAGCCCAACATTTCTATTGCCGTGAGACATTTGTTAAGTGAGTGTTGCCCCACTTTATGACTTTCCTCGCCACCGTTGTTAAACGAATCACTGCAGTCATCCAGCTGCTAAGCGAATCTGGTTTCCCCCTTGATTTTGCTGGGGTCAGAAGGTCCCCAAAGGGGATCCCGTGACCTGGAAACACAGCAAAAGTCATATAAATATGAACCAGTTGCTAAGGGTCCTAGGGATGCTGCCATTGGTTGTATCTACGAAAAACAGTCATAAGTTGCATCGTTTTCAGCGCCGTTGTAACTTTGAACGGACACTAAACGAACCGTTGCAAGTCAAGCCCTACCTATATTCAAGGATGCAAGACTCAGGATGGAGATGCAGCAAGAAGAAAACAGTGGCTGGGTCAAAAGGATTCCAGCAACCTATTTATATTTTATCAGGTCTACAACATGCCTGCCTATCCATCACATTATTTCCCTTTTTTTTTTGGGGGGGGGAAGCAAAATTATGCAAAGTGCAGAAAAAGATTAATAAGTCTTAAGCAAAATAAATTAGAGAGAGGTGATAAGATACAAGGAACTCAGTTCTAGCAGGATATATTAAAACAACAACAATTCTAATATGTTTTTCCCCAAGATTTCTTAAGTGAATGCTCATTATCTAAGAAGATACTAAAAACAACCACACACATTATCACTTATTTCATCATTAAAATCACTTCCCACTGTTAACTTCTGTTTGATTTCGATAGAAATTAATGGATTTTTTTTTTACAGTAAATATTAACACCAAACAGCACTTTAGCATGCCAGCCTATTTTAGTAACCCCCATTTAGATCTCAAAATGGTAGTGTTTTATTTATAAAAAAATGTTTTTAAAAGAGAGCTATATTTACACGCACGCTGCCATGTATCTTCTGACATGCCGCACAAGCTTATTCTAAGCTAATTTTGGAAATACATTTTATAAAAGGTTTAATGTAAGAGCCAAGGAAAATTAGTTTGCCTTCTCTTGACATTTCTCAAGTTATGTATAAACTTTACGTTCAGAGATCAGCTGTCAGTTATACCTCACATATAATCAGGAAGAGATTCAAAAAGAGAATATGGAATACTGAATTACACTTTTAGTTGATTGAATTATCACAAAGTGTAAGCAGTATAATGAGAGAGTAGAGTAGTGAAAGGGTAGGTGGGGGAGGAGGAGGAGGAGAAGAAAAAAGAGGAGGAGGAGGAGAAAAAGAAGAAGTGTAGGAGGAGGAGGAGAAGAAGAGGAGAAGGAGAAGAGGAGGTGAAGGAGGAGGAGGAGGAGGAGGAGGGGAGGAGGAGGAGGAGGAGGAGGAGGAGGAGGAGGAGGAGGAGAAGGAGAAGGAGAAGGAGAAGGAGAAGAAATAAAATCTTACAATTATAATATCTCAGGAACATAAATTAGCAACCAATGATTTATAAGATAACCTGTTATCTATGGAGGAGGGAAATCTCTTCATTAGAAATATTTCTCATTTCATTTTAGGTGAGATTTGGAAAAGACTAAAGCCATACTTTCAGTTCCGATTCAAAGATGACTCAGCTACATTTCTGAATTATATAGGGTATCTGAGTCAGATCCTTTAAAGCAGAGAAGTTTGCTTTAGGCGTTAAATCTGGTTTTTCTGCACAGAATTCAGTGCAAGAACCTAGTTCAGCTTGCAAGTTAAACTGGATTGTAGTTGAATAGCATGTTCCTGGGAAGAGTTGTAACAACTTGGAAACGTTTCTATTTATTCCTATATTATATGTATTTGTTTGTTTTTAATCCTTGCTTCCTTCAGGTCTCTGTCAGTATTTACATTATATTTAACCTCTTGTTTGCATTACTATGATTTTATTTATTTTATTTATTTATTTATTTATTTATTATTTAAATTTGTATACCGCCCTTCTCCCAAAGGACTCAGGGCGGTTCACAGCCAAGTAAAAATACACAATACTATAAATACAATTAAAATACAGTTAAAAAACTTATTAAATTGGCCACAATTAAAATTTAGGACTAAAACCCATTAAAACCCATAAACTTAAAACACTAACCCAGTCCAGCGCAGATGAATAAGTGGGTTTTAAGCTCGCGGCGAAAGGTTCGGAGGTCCGGAAGTTGACGAAGTCCTGGGGAATGGAATATTTATTCCTATTTATTAATTCCTATTTATTAACAAACAAACAATTTCAATTGTCTGGGTTCACACAATATATTGAAGCTTAAAAATAATATCACCAGTTGGCTTTATCTTTCTAGCACAATGATCTGAAAAACTGCCAATCACATGGCAGATTAATATATCATGAAAAAAAATCAAACTATACCAATTCCTTGTGGATGAATGATATTTTCAAATCACATCAAATCTTTAGAAGGGTCAACGGTATTTTGGTTCCCTAAGAATCATGTCTAAATGTCAGAAATAGGTAGAATTGGATGTTTATGTTGACCAACAAAGATCTGGGTTGCCAAGAGGATGATACAGCTAGTCCTTGACTTATGACCACAATTGAGCCCAAAATTTCTGTTGCTAAATAAGACATTGGCTAAGTGAGTTTTGCCTCGTTTTACGACCTTCCTTGCCCCAGCGGTTAAGTGAATGTTGTTAAGTGAATCTGACTTCCCCATTGGCTTTACTTGTCAGAAGATGGCAAATCACATGACTCAGAGCCCAGCAACCATCATAAATCCAAGTCAGTTGCCAAGCACTTGAATTTTGATCATGTGACCATGAGGATGCCTCAATGGTCGTAAGTGTGAGAAATGGTCAGAAGTCCCTTTTTTGAGTGTCGCTGTAACTTCTGGTGGCTCAGACTGCTAAGACAGTCTGTTATTAACAGCAGCTGCTTGCAATTACTGCAAGTTCAAGTCCCACCAGGCCCAAGGTTGACTCAGCCTTCCATCCTTTATAAGGTAGGTAAAATGAGGACCCAGATTGTTGGGGGCAATAAAGTTGACTTTGTATAGAATATACAAATGGATGAAGACTATTGCTTAACATAGTGTAAGCCGCCCTGAGTCTTCGGAGAAGAGCGGGATATAAATGCAAATAAAATAAAATAAAATAAAATAAAATAAAATAAAATAAAATAAAATAAATAAATAAAAACTTCGAACGGCCACTAAATGAACTGTTGTAAATCAAGAATTACCTGTGTAGGCGAGGAGAGAGAAAATACCTATATAACCACCATGATGGTTAAAAGATGGTTTACGCTGCATCCCGTTTACAAAGCTGTTTTAAAAGCCTAGCCTAAGGAAATCAGATTTACACCAAGACGCACATGCTCCTTTCCCTTGTAACATTTGACAAAGTTCTTGGACAGTTGTGTTAGCACTAATCAGGCCCTTGGCGATATCCAAGCAATCCTCCCAGGAATAAACTATTCTCACTTCAAACAATTGTTACAGTTTGAATCCAATTGACTCCAGACAACAGAAGTGAGATAATCAGCATATTAAAGCCAACACTATAACCATATGTTAATTATGTAAATGATTCATTTTAATCAGCTAGAACCATGTAAAGAGTTACTCCGAATGCAAATGCAGGGAGTTATTAAAAATCTAATTATTATTCATCTTGCTTCCATGCATGAATGTACCCATCCAAACAGATGAATTAATAGTTAGATGAAAGATAAAAGAGCTGGGGGGGGGGAGTCTGTGGGAAACCATCTGTCTTGCTTTGTATCCCTTCAAGGCTATAAAGAAAATTGTGGTGGTTACACAGAGGGGGGAAAAAAAAAGAAGGAAAAAAAAAACTTATATCAGAGGCGATGACCAGCTGTGTCAAAATGCAACTTTTGATTCCGGCAGATCAGAAACAAAAAAAAAAAGCCAAATTAATGGCCTGAAATGGATTCGGATGCCAAAAGCGTTTACATGGGCGACCACACACCTCTTCCCAAATTGAACACGTCGGAAAACAAGCAAACAAAGGAAAACGGGGTCTTATCTATGTGTTAAAGAGTACGATTTCCATCTGGGAATTCCCACGTTTGCCATCAATTGGTAAGGGTTGAGAAAAAAATCAAAGGGAAGTGAACATAACTTTCTGAGCTTTCGTTCAGAAAGTTATGGGTGCTCAACCACTGGTGTCTTTTAAGAAGAGTCTGGACAGTCACTTGTCCAAAATGATATAAGGTCTCCTGCTTGAGAAGGTTGGACTAGAAGGCTTCTGTCACCCCTTCTAACTCTATTATTATGTATTCTGTAAATTCAATTTGCTATTGAAATCTTTCAGGGCCACCTGGTGGCCTTAGATGAATGCAGAGGTCCAGATTAAACCACAAGGCAGAACGAGGGTCTATTCCCCCTCTTAATTTAGGATAGGTAAAGGGTAAAAGTTCCGCTTGCACATATGTGCTAGTTGTTCCTGACTCTAGGGATCGGTGCTCATCTCCGTTTCAAAGCTGAAGAGCCAGCGCTGTCTGAAGATGTCTCCGTGGTCATGTGGCCAGCATGACTCAATGCCAAAGGCGCACAGAACGCTATTACTTTCCCACCAAAGGTGGTCCCTATTTTTCTACTTGCATTTTTTACGTGCTTTCGAACTGCTAGGTTGGCAGAAGCTGGGACAAGTAACGGGAGGTCACCCCGTTATACAGCACTAGGGATTCGAACCGCTGAACTGCCGACCTTTTGAACGACAAGCTAAGCATCTTAGCCACTGAGCCACCATGTCCCTTTAATTTAGGATAGGCAGAGGTGAAATTTTATATGTTTTAGTTGACCGTCCCTTGCTAATTTCACCTCTGCCTATCCCAATTTAGAAAACCAGCAACTCACACAGGGGTCAAAAACCTGGCTGAGATTTATGAGTAGGGAGGAATAAAACAAATTCCAAAGCAAAGATGACGACTGGATCATCTTCAGACACAAATACTGGAATGTTCTCCTCCACAAACAGGGTGTCAAGGTGTATTTTAATTGTAATGAAACAGCGGGAAAGATTTAGAGTTGGTTTAATGTCAAGGTTCCGACTAATGAACCCAAGCAAATCAGAACTCTTGAGAGTTAAGTCCTCCTCAAAGATCTTCTTTATTGAGTACATCATATCAGCACAGCTTCAAAGGAAAACCAACTCTAAATCTTTCCCATGGTTTCACTATAATTAAAATAGGAAATAACTCCATCCCCAAGTGTCACAGGTCACATTGGCCAATTAGGTTAATTGGCAGGCTCCCAGGCACTCCTTCCTGACCTTATCCATTGCTAGTACAGATGACCTTGGTTCTCATGAGAAAGCTCTCTGTTGGGTCTAGTAACCTCCTTCCCCCTTTTCCCCCTCTGTGTGGCAACTGAGGAACAGAAAAATGGCTGTTGCCAGGTTCAGTTCAAAGTTGACTTCTTCTTGTGCCATATCCGTCATCGAACGTTGGTGATCATGTTGGCGATTCTATTTTTATCAACAGACGCATGAAAATGTGCTGCTGAGTTTTGTCCAAACCAATCCCTTAGATTTTGAAGCCATGATGTTCTTCTTCTGCCTGGACCTCGTTTGCCTTCGATCTTTCCTTGGAGGATTAAGTGAAGGATGGCGTATTTTTTTCCGGGTGTCGCATCACATGTCCAAAATATTCTAACTTCCGCTTTTTTATGGTTTTGATGGGATCTAGAAATGAAGGTTGCTTTAGGGTCCTACACATTTCTCAAACATAGGCCATTACATAATTGGGTGGTGTAAAAAATTAAGGAATTAAATAAAATCAGCAATGCGGTTGCATGGTTTCCGATTGTGAATTTTGTCATCAGGGCAGTTAATGGGACTTTGGTCAACAACCAGTTAGGATGGCACTGAAAAAAAGTGACTTATGACTGGTCCTCACACTTATGACCTACACAGTATTTCCCATGGTCATGTGATCAAAATTTCAGTGCTTGGCAACCTGCGTGTATTTACAACTGTTGTGGTATCCGGGGATCACATGATTGCCATTTACAATCTCCTCAGAGGGCTTCTGAGAAGGAGTGGAGGAAGTCTCATTTGCTGAACAGCCACAGAAAAGTGGGTCGTAAAATTGAATCGGACTCATTTAATGACTGCATCACTTAGCAATGAAACTTCTGGTCCCAATTATAGTCATAAATCAAGGACTATATGTACTGTACTTTTTGGAGTATAAGACATAAATTTCCCCCCCTAAAAAAGGGTGGAAATGTTGGTGCATCTTATACACTGAATACAGCCATTTTTGCCCTCCTCCGCGCATCTCATTTTTGCCAAAAACAGGCTGGTGGTTTTTTTTTTTTTAAAAATGGGATGCGCAGATGGTTTGGAAGGCCTGCAGAGTTCTCCTGGGGGCTGGGGAAGGCAAAATTGTGACATGCAGGGGGTTTGGGACAGGACTGTTTATGGCCTCCCAAACACACAACCCCATGCATGATGTTTTTGCCCTCCCCAGCCCCAAGGAGCACTCTGCAGGCCTCCCAAACCATCTGTGCATCCTGTTTTTGTGAAAAACGGGCCTGTTTTTGGCAAAAAACGAGACATGTGGGGCGGGGTTTCAGGAGGGCAAAAGTGGCTGTATTCGATGCATAAGACGCACCAACATTTCCACCCACTTTTAGGCAGGAAAAAGTATGTCTTACATTTCGAAAAGTACGGTAAGGTCCCGTTTTTCACAAACACGGGCCATGCAGAGGGTTTGAGAGGCCTGCAGAGTACCCCTGGGGGCCGGGGAGGGCAAAAACTATTTTTTTCTTGTTTTCCTCTTCAAAATCTTGGTGCATCTTATACTCCGGTGCCTCTTATAGTCTGAAAAATACGGTATATTTCTGGGGCAGCAGCTCCTTAAAAGAAAACTTCTATAACTGACAGAGAGTGAAAGTTACAGGACCCTGGACGTTCGTTCCAAATCTTACCCTCTATGATCCTATGAACCAACCATCCAAACAGGAAAAGGGTGGAATATTTGGTTTGTTTTTGTCGTTGTAACTTTGCATACACACACACACACACACACACAAGCATTGCCCATCCTTCATTTAAAGAATCATTAACAACCTTCATTTGTTTTTCTGTGGTTTTTCTTTCCTTCTCTCCTATCTAGCCCCAGCTAAATGATGCTATTTGTGATCCCTAATCCTTCGGTGTGAGCTCTCCTCCCTTCCTTCTTTGCTTAGTCTTGCATGTCTTGCTACTTTCCGTAATTGGGTCTTTGCACTGTCTTAACAGGGTTTAGCACCGCACAGGCTTGTCAAAATGAAGCAGGAAGGAGATCAACCTATCAGGGGATGTAATAAACAGCCAAGCACAGCCTTCTGTAATAGGTATGAGATAGAACTGGTTGCTTGGTATTATCGAAGCCGCGTTCCACGCAAGGCTGGAGAAGTCGCCTTCTTAGCTTTGCAATCGGGAGTTGATACTAGGAGGCTAGAGACTGGGTGGAATTACATTTTTTTCCCCATGTAGCGATGTGCCGCATCTCACAATGCACAAGACCTTTGCTGTGTGTCGTACCCAGATTCAAACATTGGGCTTCAACCCTCAGGGTTACTTGGAGATATTTACATTTATTCAGACTTTCTTCCTTTTGTTGTGGTCCGTCAGCAGCCTACGGAGCTGGCAACGGAGTCGGACAGCGATGAGGCTGAGGTGAGGCCAGGGCCATTGGGAAATGAGGTGCGGACTCCAGAGCCTCCGGAGACTGATAGTAGTGAGGCAGAGGAACAGGAGGAGCCTGTTCCTAATGCACACATGAGAAGAGCTGCCAAAAGGCAAGAGCAGCTAAAGCAAAAAGGACAACTTGGGAGTAAGGCCAAGAGATGATTGGCCCCTCCCATTGGGCTTAAAACAGACCAGCACCGGTGTTTCAGCTTGCCAGAAAACAATGTTGTAGCTGCATCCTCTGCTTCGTATATGTCTTTGCTTTTTGTGGCTTCTGGACATTTGCCAGGAAGGGCCTTTTGCAGTTTGCCTAATTGGACTAAGGTTTGTAAGATAACAGAAGTATTTGTGTTTGGGAGGCATTTGTTTTACTTTGAGTTGAACGAAGCTGGGAATGAAATAATTCCCAGCTGTTTGAATAAAGTTTATTTTATCACGGGACTGAGTTTGTTGCTACCTACTTGGGTCTGGGTCACAACACCTTTTTCTTTCCTTGGAGGAAAAAAAATAATAACAAACTCAGTCTTCAATCCAGTCAAACTCAATCCACTTTGGCTCTCAGGATCACCATCTTCTTCTTTTAATGACCCCATAATCCCTTGCGGGGTGGAGTCTGGGCAACTGAATGGAGCTAGCAGAATGTTTACTGGCCAGATGCCCTTCCTGACACCAGCGCGGAGTTTTGTTCAACAGATATATTCCCACCGTGCCCAGAGAGAGAAATATCTGCCTCTACCTAGGATCAAACTCCTGATTGTGAGGCGAGAGCTCCACCTCTAGGCCACCGCACCACTCTGGTTTGGTTCTCAGGGTGGAGGAGATGAGTTTGTATCATCTTGAAGTTAAGGTCTGGTGACTTCAAGGACAGGACTACACAGCTTTCCTAGGAATTTATGAAAGCTGTTTGCTATTGCCTGCTTTCAATTTTTTTTCTTTCCATTTCCCTCACATTTCCTGGAAGTTTTGACATCCAAGTACAAAGTAGGCAAGATACTGGCCAACTGGCAAGCCTAACATGGTTGACCTATTGCTTTTGAGACCAGGAAAGAGAGTACTTTGTGAGCAAACAATTAGGAAACTCCAAGCGAGCATATCTTGTGATTTGACTTCCACCAGGAAAGAAAACTAGGATAAAAACTACCCATACATGCATAGACTCCTTCTTTCAGAAGAGGATATTTGTAGCTCGGGGTTAAACTGTGCAGTCCTTGGTACTCTCTGATCTTTGTGGTTTTCTCGCAGTTGTTTCATTATCAACTAGATAACTTCAGTTTGATAACGAAATATCTGCAGGAATTCTACCAATCTCAGAGAACATCAAAGCCCCTACAACTCACCCTTCCTTCCTTCCTTCCTTCCTTCCTTCCTTCCTTCCTTCCTTCCTTCCTTCCTTCCTTCCTCACCTTCCCTTCCCTTCCCTTCCTTTCCCTTCCTTCCCTTCCATGCAGTGCATGCCAAAATGAGGCATGGGGTAAGTAGAACAGTGTGCGGGGTGGGTGATCAGCTCTGGCATGCAATCTTTTTTTTTTTTACTTTTAAAAGCATTTTTTTACAACCTGAATAGGTTGTAAAAAAAATGCTTTTAAAAGTAAAAAAAAAAATCACGCGGCTCAGCTGTGATAGTCAGAGCCTCTTTTTTACCTTTTAAAAGTATTTTTTAAAAGAAGCAGCAAGCGGGCAAGTGGGCAAGCAGGTGACCAGGTGATTGGGCATGGGCTGGGGGAGGGCAGGGATTTTTGCTACTGGTTCTCTGAACCACCTGCTGCCATCGTTACTGGATCAGCTGATCCGGTCCGAACCGGGAGCATTTCACCCCTGCTACAGAGACAGCTATGACCCCTACAACAGCCAATAGAATACATGTTCTTGCACAGGCCCAAGAGAAGGTATAAATACCCCTCACTCTCGACTCCATGTGGTCAGCTGTCCAGAATCACCCATTTGGTTCTGCTTCATCATTAAAACCATCTTTCCAATCAGCCTCCATGTTTCCAGTGTTTTTCTCCCAGCTTGGCATTGAACCAGATGGATATGGCTTCCAACACTTCTCATCCAAGAAGCTTCTTCAGCTTCTTGGATGAGAAGCGAAACATCTTCAAAAAAACCCAGAAAGTCCAGTTGCCTCTTGAAAAAGCACCTTTGGGACAACCATGACCTGGATGATGGAGAACCTCCATGGATATCCAATATCCAATACTTAGCATTAACATATCACTAAAAAACAACAACAACCAATAACTATGGTTAAGATCTTCTTTCTCAAACTATCCTGAATATTTCTTCATTTCATATTCTGATTGAAAATCTAGCAATGCTGGCGGCCTCATTTTCCCCCAACAAAATTTTATAAATTCGTCTGCTTTCCCCAACCACTGATCTCTTTAGCTGTCTTCTCCGCTTGCCTCCTGAAGGAAAACTATGATACTCGGATTAGCAGAATCCCCGGGTTATGGGAAGAAGAAAAAAAAAAAAACAGAACAAGATGGATATAAACATCTAAGCATACATTTTGTTTCTAAAACCAGTTTTTTTTTAAAAAAAAAAAAGTCCAAGCAGAAGGAGAAGTTATCGACAAATGTTTCTAAAACAACAGGCAACCCAACTAGTTATAGCTCATCTCTAATAATAACCCCACTCCAAAATTTAGTGTTACTGAGAAAATGCTCTCTAGCCTTTTGAGTATTAAGTATTTATTACCCTTTGGAGTGTTTTCATCTGTTTCTCGGGTTCCTGCTGACATTTATATCTTGCCAAGATGTTTATGGTTGCAAAGAAATACAAAATAACTCATAATCCCCTTACAAACCTTTAAAAAACCGTCTGCCATGTTGCTGCGAGCACACCGTATATTTCAGGCGTATAAATATGCATGTTTCCCTCACTGCCCTGATCTTCCAAGAATATATTAGGTTTCAAATCTATAATGTATAGGGAGACTAAAAGATCTGTACCATATACATCAAATCTATTGTGACATCTCTTCCCCCCACCCACCCCCGTGAAAATGCATGGCCCAGCTACAATTACACGAGAGAGAAGAGCGGGGGGGGGGGGGGGGATTTCGTGAAGATATTATCTAGGGAGGGTGTCTCTATATTACTGGAGGGGTGGGGGGAATTGAGCGTTATTAACTGTCACTGCTGGAAAGTGACTGAAGCTAGACTTGAAGGTGGTCTATTCAATCAGAATCTCAGCGTTCCAGGAAAAAAAAAACCCAACTCCAAGTAAAAACTCCGAAGCATGCATCATTCAAAGTTCTATTTACTAGGATAGGTAAACTGGCACATCTGGGAAAACCCGAATCTGAAAAGTCCAGGGTTTCCCTCAGTAAATCAAAAAAAACCTCAAACCATCCCCTCACTCCTCAGTCGATCACATGCTCCAATCGCCATCCGTCCCATCTCGAGACATCACTCCGACCGCTCCTTCTCCAGATGCAGGATTGGTCTGACCTTGACTGACAGGAACAATGCCTAAATACAACCCCTCTACTAAATCGCCCCCTCCTACTTTCCCTCACATGAGAAGGTGGCAGCACGGAAGCTTCCGGGCTAACATGGCTTCCAAACTGACACAGAATAGAGCTGGAAGGGACTTTGAAGGTCTTCTAGTCCAATTCCCTGCTCAAGCGGGAGATCCTATACTATTTCAGATAAGTGACTGTCCAGACTCTTCTTAAAAATCTCCAGTGATGGAGAGCCCATAACTTCTGGTGGCAAGCTGTTCCACTGGTTAATTGTCCTCACTGTTACCAGCAGGATGTTCCCCCTTAGTTCTAGGTTGCTTATCACCTTGATTGGTTTCCAACTGTTGTTTCTTGTCTTGCCTTCTGGTGCTTTGGAAAATAGGTTGAATACTGCTATCATGTCACCCCTCTAATCCTTCTCTACCCCAATCCTGGATGTGGTGGCTCAGTGGCTAAGACGCTGAGCTTGTCGATTGAAAGGTCGGCAGTTCAGCGGTTCAAATCCCTAGTGCCTCATAATGGGGTGAGCCTCCATTACTTGTTCCAGTTTCTGCCAACCTAGCGGTTCCAAAGTCTGTTAAAAAATGCAAGTAGTAAAATAGGGACCACCTTTGGTGGGAAGGTAACAGCATTCCACACACCTTTGGCATTGAGTCATGCCAGCCACATGACCACGGAGACGTCTTCGGACAGCGCTGGCTCTTTGGCTTTGAAACGGAGATGAGCACCGCCCCCTAGAGTCAGGAACGACTAGCACGTATGTGTGAGGGGAACCTTTACCTTTATCTTTAACCCCAATCCTGCAACCATTCTTCATATGTTTTTGACTCCAATCCTTTAATCACCTTAGTTGCTCTTCTTTGTACTCGTTCAGACAGCTCTTCTGGTTCCAAACTCTTCTTGTCAATCAATGACCTTCATTGGGTTTTCTACCGGTGGCCAAGTTCTCCATCGTTTTTAATGGACAATATTAGAATTTTTGTGTTTTCTATTTGAAGTGGACATTCAATCACCACTGTTCCTCATAGTTTTTTTTTATCAGCTACGTAGAGAGTACTGGAGTATACTGAAGTACTATTTGCTAATGAATCCAATTTAAGTATTTTTCTCCTTTAATTTATTCTCTTAACCCTTAATTGCTTCTAGTTTCTTCTAGTTCCTTCTAGTGTCCAACCTTCAATTTCCGCCCCCAAACAGCAATAGTTTCCCACAGTAAGGACTTTGTAATTAATTTCAATTATTTATTCCAAATCCAGCTGGACCCTTACAACTATTTGTTTACCTTTCCAAAGAATCAATATTCTAAACACCCTTTTGCTGTTTATTCAAAAAGGGAAACATTTTCCAGAGTTCTTCAAAGTTCTATTTAAAACTGATTTCGCTAAGATGAAGGAAATTCACACGACGAGTGTGATGAAAACTTGCTGTTCCAAAGGATAATTCCAAAGGTGATTAAGAAATGGGGCTCGGTTAGGGTGAGAAATTTTCACTGACAGTGCATACCTTAAAAATTACCAGAATGACAGATGGCGACGCAAAAGCAAACACTGTTTGGAGGAGTGATCTTAATTAGGACGGATCGGCTGAGACCCTTTCATCTTTTTTTTCTTCTTTTAATACAGATCCATATAAAATGGATTTGCGTTACTGCCACAATATAATTTTGAATAGAGTTGAGTTGGATATTTTCTGTAGAAGATTTCCAGCAATTAATCTGAGGGTCTGAGAGGTGATAATTTGACAAAACTGTTCCCAGCACAAATGTTCCACCGACACTACCTGTTCAATGTTTGCTATTTTGCTTTCTTTTTACAATGGCCTTTTGTGAAGGTTGATTCTAAGATTCAAAAAGAGTGTCTCTTCTTCCCTTTATTTTCCCCTCCTTCTCTCTCTCTCTTACTCTCCTCGTCCAAGAAAGAATTCTATTCTATTCTATTCTATTCTATTCTATTCTATTCTATTCTATTCTATTCTATTCTATTCTATTCTATTCTATTCTATTCTATTATATTCCATTCCATTCCATTCCATTCCAAATTCTATTATATAATATTCAGAATTCTATTCCATTCCATTCCATTCCTTTCTTCCTCTACCTGCATATGCTCTAAATCAGGGGTCTCCAACCTTGGCAACTTTAAGACTTGTGGACTTCAACTCTTAGAATCCCTCAGCCAGCAAAGCAAAGCTGGCTGAGGAACTCTGGGAGTTGAAGTCCACAAGTCTTAAAGTTGCCAAGGTTGGAGACCCCTGCTCTTTGTTTTTCTTTCAAAACAAGATATATGTACACTGAGAGCATATGCACCAAAGACAAATTCCTTGTGTGTCCAATCACACTTGGCCAAGAAAGAATTCTATTCTATTCTAAAATAACAACAACAACAACAACAACAACACTCTTCTCAGCCTTATTAGAGGATATTGCGAAGTACAATTCAAACCTTCTCCCTCCCACAAAACATCTGAGCTGCAAGCTCAGGGTGACCAGATCTACTGCCCATAGGTACAACAATTGTCCTACATGTATTGTTCTAATCCCATTCTATGAGCATCTGAATGATCAGCCTGCAAAATATAAGGGACAAAGAACTCAAACATTTAAAAGGTATCAAACATCACAACACATTCTAGCAATTCATTCTGTCCACTCATTCACAGTATTACTATAAACCCATGATGGTGAACCTATGGCACGTGTGCCACAAGTGGGCATGTGAGCTCAGCTCCGCCACACACCAGCTGATTTTCGGGCCTTTTGGGCCCACCAGAAGTGAGGAAACACACTGTTTCCGGCCTCCAGAGGGCCTCTGGTGAGGGGGAAGGCCCATTTTTCACTCTCCCCAGGCTCCAGAGCCTTTCTAGGAGCCTGGGGAGGGCAAAAACAGCCTCTCCCCCCCAGAGGCCCTCCAGAGGCCAGAAAAAGCCTGTTTGCTGACTTCCAGTGGGACCGGAAGGGCCATTTTTCACTCTCCCCAGGCTCCAGAGCCTTTCTAGGTCCCACCGGAAGTTGGGAAACAAGTCATTTCTGGCCTCTGGTAGGCCTCGGGGTGGGGGGGGGAAGGTCATTTTCGCCCCCCCGAGGCTCCTAGAAAGGCTCTGGAGCCTGGGGAGAGCAAAAAACAGGCCATTGGGCCATTGTGTGCCAAAAGCAAGGGGGAGCGCAGGAGGGTTGCACGTGCATGCGCAGGGGGCGGGGCACATAGAATTATGGGTATGGACACACACACACACGTAACCCCCCCCCCCCCGCGACTCGTGCTTTTTGCATGCAATGCCAAAAAGGTTAGCCATCACTGCTATAAATTGTAGCAGAAATGAACTATGTGGCCTTCCGACCTTTGTTGAACTCACACCCCGGCAAATTTTACATCGCGAGCTTCTCTTTCACCTTTTGCAGAGAAACAGAAGCTCACGAAAGAAACGCCATGGAGATCTGACCTGGGGCGATGGTGCGCGTGCCAGCAGAGTGGGCTCTGCATGCCACCTCTGGCACACGTGCCATAGGTTCGCCATCCCAGACCTATAGAGTACAGTATAAAAGAAAGGTTTGAGAGATATCTGTTATGTCATACAGAATCCGCCCATCCTCTTACAAATTTAAGACATAAATTTGGGGCAGATAAAAAAAACAGAACCCACCATGGTTTTGTTCCAGATAACAACTGAAAAAGTTGTTATCATAATTCACAACCAAGCCGTTATCCTTGACTTGCAGCTGCACTTAACTCTTGTGCTAGTGTATTGTATTTCATAATGGCCACTGCATTCCCTTGGTTATCTCCGCTTTCATTCCCCCCACCCCTTGTTGAAATGAAGCAATATATAGGAAGGAATGAAGCTTTTCGAGTATTCTGAGGGCCCTTTCTTTGCAATCTATCTGCTGCTTGGATAATTTGTCCAGAGTGGCATTTTGTAATGACAGCAAGTTTCCTACCAATCAATAGTTATTTAATTCCCAACAAGCTCTCAAGTCCATTAAACCTGATTACATTCACCCATTTCAGTTGGGTGCAGTTATTTTTCCTACAACAGCACTTAATCTATAACGGGAACTTATGGGAACTTTCAAAAGCAATTCCAGCACCAATCAGCATATAGTAAAAAAGATGCAATTTGCTCATAATTATTTATTGGCCAGCATGGCGTAAGCTCTAGCTGAGTTCAACCTTCGCCCTTAAACCTAATGGATAGCAGCCGTGTCTGATTTTTTTTTCCTTTCTACTTTTACACTGTTCAGAAGCAGCTAACCAACTAACCTCTCAATCAGCAAGGATGTGTTTTTTTCAGTATTGATAATGGCTATTTTGGAAAAAAAATCAATACCATTCAACTTCATGGAACATGAATAAACATCTGATACCTCAATAAACTAATGACATCCATCCATCTAGAATAGAATAGAATAGAATAGAATAGAATAGAATAGAATAGAATAGAATAGAATAGAATAGAATAACTGAGTTGGAAGGGACCTTGGAAGTCTTCTAGTCCAACCCACTGCTCATGCAGGAAACCCTACACCACTTCAGACAAATAGTTACCCAACATCTTCTTAAAAACTTCCAGTGTTGGAGCATTCACAACTTCTGGAGGCAAGTTGTTCCACTGATTAATCGTTCTAACCATCAGGAAATCCCTCCTTAGTTCTAAGTTGCTTCTCTCCTTGATTAGTTTCCACCCATTGCTTCTTGTCCTGCCCTCAGGTGCTTTGGAGAACAGCCCAACTCCCTCTTCTTTGTGGCAGCCCCTGAGATATTGGAAGACTGCTATCATGTCTCCCCTAGTCCTTCTTTTCATTAAAATAGACATACCCAGTTCCTGCAACCATTCTTCATATGTTTTAGGTTCCACTCCCCTAATCATGTTTGTTGCTCTTCTCTGCACTCTTTCTAGACTCTCAACATCTTTTTTACATCGTGGCGACCAAAACTGAATGCAATATTCCAAGTGTGGCCTTACCAAGACATTATAAAGTGGTATTAACACTTCACATGATCTAGCCTTCTAGTTACGGTAATTATTTATGCTAGTTATTTATTTAGCATATGGCATACAGGTAGTCCTTGACTTATCGCCACAATTGAGTCCAACATTTCTGCTGCTAAGTGAGACATTTGTTAAGTGAGTTCTAGTCCCATTTTACAACCTTTCTTGCCTCGGCTGTTAAGTGAATCCCTGCATTTGTTATAAAAGCTGAGACAGCAACCAAGGATTTTGAATGGGACAGCTCGCCATGGCCATTTCACCACAGTCAACTCACTGAGGGACGACTTGCCGCAGGGCAATTCTACACGGGATAACTCAATGCCATAAATGTTATCCAGCAACTGTTTCTTCAACATTATGTGAAGATAAGGTCCAATAGCATACTGAAAAGCAGAGACATCACCCTGCCAACAAAAGTGCATATAGTCAAGGCTACGATTTTCCCAGTTGCAACGTATGGCTGTGAAAGTTGGACCATAAGGAAGGCTGAGCACCAAAGAATTGAGGCCTTTGAACTCTGGTGCTGGAGAAGACTCCTGCGAGTCCCTTGGACTGCAAGGCCATCCAACCGGTCAGTTCTAGAGGAGGTCAACCCTGACTGCTCTTTAGAAGGCCAGATCCTGAAGATGAAACTCAAATAATTTGGCCACCTAATGAGAAGGAAGGACTCCCTGGAGAAGAGCCTCATGCTGGGAAAGATTGAGGGCCAAAGAAGAGGACGGCAGAGAACGTGGTGGCTGGATGGAGTCACAGAAGCAGTCGACGTGAGCTTAAATGGACTCCAGGGGATGGTAGAGGACAGGAAGGAAAGTTGTCCATGGGGTTGCGATGAGTCGGACACAACTTCGCAACTAACAGCCACAACAAAGATCCAATAAGGTTCAAGACAACGCTAAAATTTGCAGATCACTGAAACCATTGAGATATATTCCTGTTATTCCGTGACACTGTCAATCTATAACTACAATTTATTCCCAATGATGTCACCATTTACAATTTCTTCATTGCAGAAATAAAATAAAAACCCTGCATTTTAAACCCCCATCAAGGAAAAACAAACAAACAGATAGATAGAAAGATAAACCTAGGAGGAAATGGGACCTTTTTAATGACACACAGAGTCTTCAGAGCACTCAAACCCCACTGCAGTCAGTTATTTTGTCATTCCAGCCCCTGTGCAAATGGTGAGTCTCTTGGAGAGCTGGAATGGATCACAAATGCACTGCCCTCTGGTCAACCCCATAGAGCGAAGGCATGAATGTTAAACAGCATTGGATCGATACAAGCAAATATAGCTCAACTACACCATTTATTCAGCCATGAGAGATGTCAATAGACAGATTAGGGTGATCCATCTTTTTGATTTCCTCCTCTCTTCTTGTCTGACTACCTGACAGTATCTTTCTCTCTTTTTCTTTCTTTCTTTCTTTCTTTCTTTCTTTCTTTCTTTCTTTCTTTCTTTCTTTCTTTCTTTCTTTCTTTCTCTTTCTTTTTTTCTTTCCTTCCTAAAACCCCTTCCTTCCTTCCTTCCACCTATCCCTCCTTTCCTTTCCTTTCCTTTCCTTTCCTTTCCTTTCCTTTCCTTCCCTTCCCTTCCCTTCCCTTCCCTTCCCTTCCCTTCCCTTCACTTCACTTCACTTCCCTTTTCCTTCCACATCATGAAAACTCCAATTAGCACTTTAAGTGCGCTACAGTTAAGTTGTTTATTGGAAGCAACCTTGTTTAACTCAACCAAGCTCAACCAAGTATGTTGAGGCTGGAAAGGAAGATTAACACTCTATAGCTTTGTAACAAAACTGCAAGAGACTATTTCTTTTAATGCCTGTGGCCCTTTTACTACACTTTTATGGAACATCTCCATTCAAAGTTTACATAAAAGCTTATTTCCATTATGGCCTAGGATCAAGAACCTTGGAAAGACATAGCAACAGCTCTGAGGTGGTGGAATTAGTCATTTGCAGGTAAAGGTTTGAATGTTGATTCCAGGAAATTCCAGGTCACTGGGAAAGAGTTTGGTGTAGTGGTTAAATGCATCCATTTAGAAACCAGGAGACTGTGAGTTCTAGTCCTGCTTTAGGCATGAAACCAGCTGATGACTGTGAGTCTGTTCCTCTCTCTCAGCCATAGGAAGGAGACAAGGGAAGAAGGGTTAGAACCTGAAGGCCAGACAAGGAATAATGGATGGAAACTGATCAAGAAGAGATTCAATCTAGAAATAAGGAGAACCAGTGGAACAGATATTGTCTTTAGAAGTTGTGGGAGCTTCATCATCACTGGAAGCTTTCAAGAAGAGACTAGACTGTCATCTATCAGAAATGGTGTAGGCTCTCCTGCTTGGGTGGGGAGTTGGACTAGATGACCTACAAGGTCCCTTCCAACTCTGTTAATGTGTTAATAATAAATGCTGCTCAGAAAATTGCAGAGACTTATGCAGGAAGCCCATTGTCAGTGCTTTGATTTAGTTCAACTTCACCTGGCTATCCTTTTTCTTTAACTGCCGGTGTTTCTCAAATACAAATTTCATTTGTCTGCCACCATTAAAGATTCATCGAAGAGCTGGTGGCAGTGTGGCCAAGAGGGCCTTGACACAAGTTCATCTTGTTCACCAATTACACCTTCTTTTTTAAAAACCAGAAGGTCTTCAGATGCTCATGGGGCCACCCTACCATCGGACTATTGCAATATGCTGTCTATGGGTCTTTCCTTGAAGACCATCCAGAAGCGATAGCTGTTCTAATGTAGTGGCCCCGAAACTTTGGGGCACAAGGGACCGGTTCCAGGGAGACATATTTTTTTGTGGGCTGGAGGGGGCGTGGTTTCGTATGCTTACCTGCATCCCATGGATGGGGCTTTGTTTGCTTGCACAGTCTGGATTCTGGCATGCCACAGACCGGTGCTGGTCCACAGACTGGGGGTCAGGGGCCCCTGTTCTAATGTGCAGTGAAGTGAGCAGTAATGTTCGGTTCATGATATGCCCATATGCCCCAACGGCAACACAAGGAGCATTGCTTGCCAGTAGGCTTCTGAGTGCAGTTCAAAATGCTAGTCATCACTTTTAAAGTCCTTCTTGGCACAGGACCTTGTGGTCTGAGGGCAGTGGTGAAATCGTCCCTGGTTTGCCACCGGTTCGCTGCACCAAACACATGCTGCGAGCACATGTGCAGTACATACCAAATGCATGCTGCACGTGTGCGCATGCACAGTAATACACCAAATGTGCACTTTGTACAGAAAAAATAGGCTTGGGAAAGTATGTCGAACAGCAAGGGGGGGAACAGATGTGCTGCACGATTTAGATTCACGAGAAAGCAGGATTTCCTGCTTTCTAGCAAATTTAAATTGGCCGGCACAGCTAATCATTGGAAATGCCGGTTCAGAGGAACTGATAGCTTTTTTTTACTACAAGTTCACCCGAACCGGTAGATTTTATCACTACCATTCTCCCGACCGGTGCAAACCGGTAACAGTTCACCAGCCTACCTCCACTAATCTCTTCCCATGTGGTGTGTTCACATAGAGCACACATAGGTGCTCCTCTATTTTGTGCTACTTGTGTGACTTGCCTTCTCTGTTGCAGCCCACACCTTCTGGAACCTCTCAGAGATAGGAATGGAACATCTCTCCTGGAGTTCTAGTAAATCCTTAAAATCTGGCTCCGTTTCCAGAATTAATGTGTTCATTGATCCATTTGTGTGGGTCCTGTTGTATTTGGACACTTTTATCATTTTGGTTGATTTAGTCCAGGCAGCTTGTTTATGTGTCGTTCTGATTGTTTCATTGTTTTTTATAGTTTCTGGATTTTCTAAAACAACAACAACAACAACACCCAGAGTCTTATAGAGTTATAACAAATTTATTTAATTTAATTAAACGAAGTTAAATTAAATTAAAAGTGATCGTATTTCTCCAGATGATGTTGTGTCGAGATTCCAATTATTCATGTAGAGCAAATGTGAGATTTTTGGCTCTCGCTTGGATAATTCATAGCTATGTCATGCCGTCTTCTGCTGTAAGGGCTTTGGAGACCCCCCCAAGAGGTTAAGCGCTACCTCTGATACTTAAAGAAATAGTAACAGTAACAGAGTTAGAAGGGATCTTGGAGGTCATGTAGCCCACCTCCCTGCTGTCACATGAAACCTATACCATTTCTGACAAATGGCTGCCCAGTCTCTTCTTAAAAGCCTCCAGTAATGAAGCACCCACAACTTCAAAGGTAATTTGTTCCACTGGTTAATTGTTTTCACTATTAGGAATTTTCTCCTTAGTTCTAATTTACGTCTTTCCTTGGTTGGTTTCCATCCATTGTTTCTTGTCCTTGCCTTCAGGTGCAGGGTAAATAAGTTGCCCCACCCTTCCTTGTGACAGCCCTTCAAGTATTGGAGGACTGAGAAATGTTACAATAGTAGATACGTTATGTATTAGTATTAATTCAAAAATAGATAAATAATGAACTTGGTTGATTTTAATGGTTAAATCAATGTTAATGATTATTGCACAAAAAAAAATTTGTACCCAGATAACACACCGTTTAATGGAAGATGAAATGTTTGTATTAAAAGAAAATTAATTAAAAAAAAACAGTATTTGAAGACTATTATCATGTCACCCCTGGTCCTTCTTTTCACTACAGTAATACCTGTCATCATTCTTTGTATATTTTAGTTTCTAGGCCCCTAATCATTTTTGTTGCTCTTCTCTGAACTCTTTCCAAAATCTCAACATCATTTTTGTATTTTGTATTGTATTTTTTTTTGTATTGTATTTGTATACTTATAAGGGTTCCCAAGGCAGACATGTCTCGACTGACAGAATCAGAGCAAGAAAATCTTAATTAATTAATTAATTAATTAATTAATTAATTAATCCAAATGGTGAAAACAACCACCACAAACAACAACAACAACAACACACTTATTTTCTAATTCCATACAAGATCTGTTGTGGTCAAGTCAATAAGACCTATCAGGGGCTATTGGCTTTTGGGAGTCATGTGAAAAGTCGGCTATAGACCAGTGGTGGGTTTCAAATTTTTTTACTACCGGTTCTGTGGGTGTGGCTTGGTGGGTTTGGCATGGCTTGGTAGGCGTGGCTTGGTGGGCATGGCAGGGGAAGGATACTGTAAAATCTCCATTCCCTCCCCATTCCAGGGGAAGGATACTGTAAAATCTCCATTCCCACCCCATTCCAAGGGAAGGTTACTGCAAAATCCCCATTTCCTCCCAGTCAGCTGAGACTTGGGAGGCAGAGAATAGATGGGGGCGGGGCCAGTCAGAGATGGTATTTACCGGTTCTCCGAACTACTCAAAATTTCTGCTACCGGTTCTCCAGAACTGGTCAGAACCTGCTGAAACCCACCTCTGCTACAGAGTGTTGTTCCTACTGATAAGCAACTAGAACGGGGAACTACAAAACTACTGGAAGAAAATAGCTGGGGGGAAAAGTCAATAATTAAAAAAAAAATCAAGGAATTATGAAAAAGCTATTATGAATCAAACCCCATTGTTTTTTGAATCAAAGGTGTTAAACTTAGGAAATAAATTTTTCAGAATCAAAAATTATCGAAGCAAGCATTTTATTCTGAGAAACAAGATATTTACAAAACAAAACTAAACTAAACTATTAAACTGGAATAACAACAAAAAGAAAACAAGAGATTCAATTTTTTTATAAAAAAATGGTTAAAATTCAGTAGAAGAACGAATAAATGTAAACACCTGTGCCAATGAACATTTTGCATAGCAAATCCAATACAATGAACTAATGGCTGTTGGAATATCTTCAAGAAAAAGGGTTTAGAATGCATGAAAGAAAAGCTAAGAAAAAAATAATCATCTCATTTGAAATCTACTGAAAGAAAATACTTAAATAAATGTTGCATGATATAAATTTGGTTGCCCAATTAATGATGACAAAAGTAATAATTAAAAAAAAGAGATTGGTATATGTAGAGCCTCACAAAAATGATAACAAAAGAACTAATCCACAGATTGAAAGCACTCCAACCAAACCCAAAATTAGATGCCAAAGTGGCATAGATTGGAAAGTATAAAATAAATCAATTCTGAAAAGCTATTAGCAAAGTACAAAATTAAAATAAAAACAACAAAATGGGGAAATAAAAGCAAGCCTGAAAGTTATATCATCTGGATGGCAAAACAATTGCAGAAAACCTGGATGAATTAGCATAATGTATGATGGCAGCTGCTAAGAACATTGGATAACACAAAAGTAGGATCTAGCAATTCCTGCAAAATAATTTCAAATAATGAACATCATTTTTTTTCCAGTGCTGAACCAAATAAAACCACTTGAATCTCCTAAAAAATAAGAATAAAACATTGAAATTTTGATAAACGTTTGGCATAATCAAATCAAACACAATGGAATGGACGTTAACAGAAAAACACAAAAAAGCATCAAGCAAAACCGGAATTAATTGGAGGAGAGAAACATCAGTAGCTATATCAACAATTGCAAAAGAACAAACTAACAAAGTAAAGAATTGGAGTATACCATGAAAAGACAAGCTTTGTGGATTTGGGTTTCAAATTTATTGCAGATTATTGCAATCAAATATTGTAGCAAAATATTAATAAAATATTATTGATAAAATATCAATAAAATATTAGCTCTCTTCAGGCTGAACATTTCTGACCATGAAAGAGAAACTAAAAGAAGCAACACTCAACAATTTCCACCCAATAACTGATCTACCTATAACATTCTAGAGCAGCGGTAGTCAACCTGATCCCTACCGCCCACTAGTGGGCATTCCAGCTTTCATGGTGGGCGGTAGGGGTTTTGTGCGATACTGAAGTACTTTCCTTTTTTTAAATTTAATTGACTTTTTTTAAAAAAAATTCATAGCATTATTTAAAAACATTTTCATTAGGTTTTCATAAAATTCCCTATGACAATTTAAATTTCTGAAAATATACTATTGGTATCACCCATGTATAAGTTCAGTTCACGTTACGTAAGTGAAACTAAATGGCGCTATAGTGCGACTGCAAACAAAAGAGCATTGTCCCAGAATAGCTCGCGCATCTCCCCCCACACCACCCAGCTGTAACAGACAAGCAGAGCTGGTAGCCGGCACGCCCCCCCCCCCCCCCCGCAACCCCAATTATTGTAGGTAACATTTCAAAACACCTGATTTCAGGCTCATTTTACTTAGTAAAGCAAAAAGAGAATTTGCAGAAAATTAAACAAGAAAACCTGTACAAAAACAACTTTTGTTTGCTAAAACAATATTTCCTTTTCTCTCTCTAAAAAAAGCATAAAACAAGCTTTATGAGACCTGGATTGATTACAAAACAAGCAAAGTTTTTGCCTGAATTCAGAAGCGTATGAAGTTTCATGGAATTAATAAGAAATTTATAGTTTTTCAATAATGCAATGGAAAAATGGGAGAAAAAAAACACCTGAGAGCAAATTCAGAAGAGCTTGGAGAAGAAGGTTGTGTAAACAGAGGCGCAGGATCAAAATCACATGGAATATTAATGCCAATTTATAAAGCCTTAGTAAGACCATGCCTGGAATACTGGATCTGGTTTTGGTCACCACATTACAAAAAAAGATGTTGAGATTTTGGAAACAGTTCAGAGAAGAGCGACCTAAGATGATCAAACGCCTGGAGACTAAAGCAAATGAAGAACGGCTGCAGGATTTGGGTTTGTCTAGTCTAGAGAAAAGAAGGACTCGGGCGGACATGATAGCAGCATTCCAATATTTGAGGGGCTTCCCACGAAGAGGAGGGGGGTCAGCCGTGCACGATGGCGCGAGCCCAGGGGTGGGCTGCTGGGAGTTCGCAGGGGTTCGGGAGAACCTCTAGCTAAGATTTTGTGCAGTTCAGAGAACCCCCAAATCCCATTGGCTGGTCCCGCTCCACCCGCCCCACCCCGTCCCTCCCAGGAGTCATCACGCAGCCCATTTTGGATGCAGGTAAATGCAGAGTGCGTGCAGAGGTTTGGGGAGGGCAGAAAACAGGCCTACCGGAAGTTCAAGAAGACCGGAAATGGCCCCATTTCTGACCTCAAGAGGGCCTCTGGAGCCTGGGGAGGCAATTTTTGCCCTCCCAGAGGCTCGAGGAAAGCCTCCAGAGCCCAGGAGGCTGACTAAGCCACGCCCACCATGGCCACACCCACCAGCAACTGGGCAGAGAACCCCTTGCTAAAGTTTTTGAAGCCTACCCCTGCACAAGCCTGCAATCCAGCTATTCCAGAGGTTGAGGCTGGCGGATCGCTTGAGCTCAGGAGTTCTGGGCTGCAGTGGGCTATATCTATCGGGCGTCCACACTAAGTTTGGCATCAATATGGTGATCTCCGGGGAGTCGAGGGCCACCAGGTTGAACCGGCCCAGGTTGGTGATGGAGCAGGGGGTCAAATTATTCTCCAAAGCACCAGATGGAAGGATAAGAAACAATGGATGGAAACTAGTCAAGGAGAGAAGCAACCTTGAATTGAGGAGAAACTTCCTAACAGTGAGGACAATTAACTAGTCTAGTGGAACAGAAGTTGCCTCCAGACACCGTAGGTGCTTCATCACTGGAGGTTTTTTAAGAAGATACTGGATTGGGTTTTGTATATGTGAGTGTAGATTTATATACAGTCTGAAAAGAGGATGTCCCATTAATCAATATAATAGGTGAACCGAACAATTTATAAGATGTCTTATTAATCAATAGAATGAGTTATTGACAGAAGATAATGTCCCCATGCAGTTACTACACAACTGGAGAAGGAAGATTGTACTAGGGCTCCATTATACTAATATACTTTTTGTACCCTATGACTGTCATTAAGTTTTGTACCTTATGATTCTTGACAAATAGATTTTATTTTTTCCTTATGTACACTGAGTACATTTGCACCAAAGACAAATTCCTTGTATGTCCAATCACATTTGGCCATTAAAGAATTGAATTCTATTCTATTCTATTCTATTCTATTCTATTCTATTCTATTCTATTCTATTCTATTCTATTCTATTCTATTCTATTCTATTCTACTCTATTGTCAGATATATGGTGGGGATTCCAAATAGTTGAACAGTACTCTTAAGATTGGTCTAGAGTAAGTTTTATAAGCTCTAGTTAGCAATACAATGTTTCCAGAAAAGAAGTTTCGCAAAATTAAGTTTACAACTCTTAGTGCTTTTTTAGCAACACTGTTACAGTGAACTTTGGAGCATAAATCGTCAGAGATAAGTACACCTAGGTCCTTAACAAAGTGAGGGTCATCTGCTAGATGAATACCACCTAGCTTGTACTTGACATTCTGATTACATTTATCAATATGTAAGTCAGAGCATTTATTAATTGAAATGTGAAGTTGCCAAATGGACCATTCAAACATCTAGTCGAGATCACTTTGCAAAAACAACAGAATTATCTGTAGAACTGAATAATTTTACATCATCAGCAAAAAAGAATAGATGGCCATTTGACCAGGTCAAATAGATGGTCAAATAGATGGCCATTTGACCAAGGACTTCTACCATGGCAAGGAGCTGGACTAGAAGGCCTCTGAAATCCTTTCCAGCCCTATGATTATTATGGGCCTCTGGTGGCTCAACAGGCTAATGCAGCCTGTTATTAACAGCAACTGCCTGCAATATTGCAGGTTCTAGTCCCACCAGGCCCAAGGTTGACTCAGCCTTCCATCCCTTATAAGGTAGGTAAAATGAGGACCCAGATTGTTGGGGGGCAATAAGTTGACTTTGTATATAGTATACAAATGGATGAAGACTATTGCTTGACATAGTGTAAGCCGCCCTGAGTCTTCGGAGAAGGGCAGGATATAAATGCAAATAAAATAAAATAAATAAAAAATAAATAAAATGATTCTATGAACTTGAAAAGCTAAGCAGAGGTGAAGCCGGTTAGATTTTGAATGGGAAAATCTAAACGGCAGAAAAACAGACTATAGAGTGGCAATAGACATAGAGTGGACGTTTTTTTTTTTTAAAAAAACAAACCTCAGAAGGTGACAGTGATAAATCATTTCCATACTATGCCAATAAAACCATAAGGACATTTGTATACCCACTTATTCGGCAATATCTAGACCCACTCTTTCTCAACCTCAGAATCATTCAGGTGTATGGACTTCAACTCCCAGAATTCCTCAGGGTGTCATGCTACCTGTGGAATTCTGGAAGTTGAAGTCCACTCACCTGAGCATTGCCACGGTTGAAAAAACAGTGACCTAGATTGTCAGTGGTGCTTGAATGGAAAATGACTAGGAAATCCGAAATTGTAGTCCAACTTTGTTGTTGTTGTTGTTGTTGTTGTTTTGTAGACAAGCTGAGCTTGTCGATCGAAAGGTCGACAGTTCAGTGGTTCAAATCCCTAGAGCTGCATAACGGGGTGAGCTCCTGTTACTTGTCCCAGCTTCTGCCAACCTAGCAGTTCGAAAGCACGTAAAAAATGCAAGTAGAAAAATAGGGACCACCTTTGGTGGGAAGGGAACAGCATTCCGTGCGCCTTTGGCATTGAGTCATGCTGGCCATATGACCATGGATATGTCTTCGGACAGCGCTGGCTCTTGAAACGGAGATGAGCACCGCCCCCTAGAGTCGGGAACGACTAGCAGATATATGTGAGGGGAACCTTTTACCTTTACCTTTAGTCCAAATTAAGAGACAAAGACACATTCAACATGTATATTTCTAGGAAGAAGGCAACTAACTTTTTCATGGGTGAGCTACATAAATATATTTCCAATCAGATAAGAAACTAGTGAAATAGACCATTTGGAAACTGACTAGTTGCAGAAAAGGGGCCCAGAGGACACCCACCACCAAATATGATTAATGGGGTGGATTAAAGAAATATTCATCTTCTAGTCCTTTCTCTTACTACAGAATTATTACTTCGGTCAAAAAAGTCTATCCATATCTTTAACTATTGCTTTCTGTAGTCTCCAGAGAAAAGACTGGCAGTTCACCTCGCAAGTTCTAGTTACATCCAGGCTCACTTCCCTTCCCCTTCCTCTCCCCCCACCTCCCGACATCTCTATTTTGCTGTGTAATTGCCTTTCTGGATAACTAATTGCTAGCGAGATTTGGTGCGATGCTCTGCTATTTCATATCAGATCTGAACATCTCAAAAGGGTTTCGGCAATTGATTCGTTCATTTCCCAGAAGCGTGGCGCTCTGATTTAGCGATAGCGTAGAGCAAGTAGGATGCTGACCTTGGACCTGAAGGTTTTAATTGTCCCTCACCAGGTGTGGGTTTCACTGTCTCTAATGCTTCAGCTGATATTTACACAATTGGCTCCAAGTCCTTCCCTGACAAAACAGAAACACTGTCTTGGAAAGGTCTATACTGTTGAGCAAGTCCTAGCAATGCAGCAATAGATTAGATTAGATTAGATTAGATTAGATTAGATTAGATTAGATTAGATTAGATTAGATTAGATTAGATTAGATTAGAATTCTTCAAGTGTGATTGGACACACATAGAATTTGTCTTTGGTGCATATGCTCTCAGTGTACATAAAAAGAAAAGATACAAGAGTCGTCAAGAATCCATAAGGTACAACACTTAATGATAGTCATTGGGTTCAAATAAGCAACCAAATCATACTAGGAAACCATCAATATAAATCGTAAGGATACCAGCAACAAGTTACAGTCATACAGTCATAAGTGGGAGGAGATAGGTGATAGGAACAATGAGAAGATTAATAGTAATAGAAGTAGCACTTAAATTTATATACAGCTTAGAAAACTTGGAACTCCGTCGCCTTCGACAAGACCTAAGTTTAACTCACAGAATCATCTATTGTAATGTCCTTCCTGTTAAAGACTACTTCAGCTCCAATTGCAATAATACTAGCGCAACCAATAGATTTAAACTTAATGTCAACCGCTTTAATCTAGATTGCAGAAAATATGACTTCTGTAACAGAATCATCAGTGCTTGGAATACTTTACCTGACTCTGTGGTCTCTTCCCATAATCCTAAAAGCTTTAACCAAAAACTCTCTACTATTGACCTCACCCCATTCCTAAGAGGACCATAAGGGGCGTGCATAAGCGCACAAAAGTGCCTACCGTTCCTGTCCTATTGTTTTTCTTTTCTTCTTCCTATATGCATATATGCTTATACCTCCTTATATTTACTCATATATGTGTTTATATATTATATAATCTTTTTGTATGATACCTACATATATTGTTATGACAAAATAAATAAAATAAAAATAAATAAATAAATAAAGATTCAAATAATTTAACAACCGGTTCTCTGCCCTAATGATTTCTTCCAACAACCAGTTCACCAAACTGCTCAGAAAGTTAACAAGTGGTGCGAACTGGCTGAATCCCGCCACTGCTTATATACCACTTCATAGTCCTTTACAGCCTTCTCTAAGCAGTTTATAGAGTCAGCCTCTTGCCCCCAACTATCTGGGTCCTCATTTTACCGACCTTGGAAGGTTGGAAGGCTGAGTCAACTTTGAGCCTGGTGAGATTTGAACTGCCAAATTGCTGGCAGCCAGCAGTCAGCAGAAGTAGCCTGCAGTACTACATTCTTTTTTTTTTTCTTAAATACTTTTTATTAAAACATTTTTTTTTACAATTTTCTTCTTTACAACATTTCCACATCGCTATCCATTTCCTATATATCCATTTTCTCCCTTACTTCAATTTACCTTTATCTATACATGTAGTTCTGTTATTTATTTATAGATATTAATATATCAGTGTACTAAATTACAATCATACATTATGTGTCATTTGCATTTCTACAAGTTTGTTACTATGTTCAAACTCCTGTATCTTCCTCACTTAATCTTTCCTTACCCTTTGTATCTCTCCTCTAACCATACCATGGTTAGTTTATTCCATACCATGTAGTACTCTGTTTCTCTCTGATCCTATATTTCTTTTGTGAGTTTATCCATCTCTGCACATTCTAAAACTTTTCTTATCACATTTTGCTCTGATGGTATAGCGTTATTCTTCCAATTTTGTGCATATTTTATTCAAGCTACTGTTGTGATATGTATAATTAAATATTAGGGTTTTTTTTCATAATTGGCTGGAAGTATTCCTAACAAAAATAATTCTGGTTTCATATCTATTTACTGTTTGGCTATCTCTTCTAAATATATTCTTATTCTATTCCAATATTGTTTTACTTTGGGCATGTCCACCACATGTGGTAATATGTTCCCTGATTTTATTTACATTTCCAACATGTTGATGGGGTATTTGGGAACATTTTGACCAGTCTCGCTGGTGGAAGATGCCACCTATAAAACATTTTATACGTATTTTCCTTATAGGCTATTGACATTGTCAATTTATAGTTTTTATTCCATAATTTCTCCCATTTGTCCAATTCAATATTATAGCCGAAATTTTTGGCCCAGGTTATCATAGTTTCTTTGACTACCTCCTCCTCCATTTTATATCTCAATAAATAATTGTAAACTTTCTTAATCAATTTGTCCTCTGAGCCTTGTAAAATCCTATCTAATTCTTGTGGTTCTTTTTGAAATCCATATTGTTCTAAATCCTTTCTGTATCTGGTTTGAATCTGCATATATGGCCACCAATCGATGTTTATGCCCTGTTCTTTTAGTTCTTGTCTTGTTTTCACTTCCCCCTGGCCATTTAGTAGATCTTTATATATATTTTTTATTTTATCGGTGTCCCATACAGTACTGCATTCTAATCACTGTGCCACCACAGCTCTTGTATGGTATGTACAAGATACTGTACGGTGTGTCTTGCTTCTAAATTGCCAAATTTTAACAGAGCAACAGAATGATAGAGTTGGAAGAGACCTTGGAGGTCTTCTAATCCAACTCCCTGCTCAAGCAGGCTAACCTTTTTGCCATCGCGTGCCAAAAGCGGGGGGAGCACAAGGGGGTCACGTGTGCGCGTGTGTCCACATGCATAATTCTATGTGCCCCGCCCCCCTCACATGCACACATTACCCCACACGCTCCCCACGCTTTTTGCACACGATGGCACGGTGGGCCCATTACACCCATTTTTCGCTCTCCCCAGGCTCCAGAGCATTTCTAGGAGTCTGAGGAGAGTGAAAACGACCTTCCCCATCCTCCTGGAGGCCCTCCAGAGGCTGGAAATAGTCTCTATGCTGACTTCCATTGGGACAGGAAGGCCCATTTTTCACTCTCCCCAGGCTCCAGAGCATTTCTAGGAGTCTGGGGAGGGCAAAAAGAAGCCTTCCCCTCCCACCAAGAGGCCCTCCAGAGGCCAAAAATGGCCCGTTTCCTGACTTCTGGAAGTCAGCAAATGGGCTGTTTCATCACCGGAAGCCTTCAAGAAGAGATTGGACTGCCATTTGTTAGAAATGAGGTAGGGTCTCCTGTTTGGGCTAGGGGGTTGTACTAGAAGACCTACAAGGTTCCTTCCAACTCTGTTAATCTGTATCTGTATCTTATTTCTCTCAATCTCTTCTCTTACGGGAGAAAAATCTCTTCCACGAAAGCAGAACCAGGAGGAGAAAATATCAAAAAACATCTCTGTGTGAAGTTTTTGGCCAACATAGTTTATCTGAGTATTCTACCTTTTTTGACCATCGCACTAAACCATCAAAACACAGTAAAACAATGCGGTTGGCTCCATCACTGGAGGTTTTCAAGAAGAAACTGAACAACTGTTTTCCTGGAATAGTGTAGACCAGCGGTTCTCAACCTATGGGTCGGGACCCCATTGGGGGTCGAATGACGATTTGCCAGGGGTCGCCTAAGACCATCGGAAATATGGGAAGTATACTTGCGAGTCGAAGAATCGCGCCCCAATGGTTGACTCCACAAGCCAGCTGCAGGCTCTTCAAATCGCTAGCCGAATTCGGCTTCAGGCACGATGAATTAAAAAAGAGAGAAATCTTTGCTCTGATGTCTCCCTCTCAAGCCAGCTGCAATCACTCCCAATCGCTAACCTAATCTGGCTTCAGGCGCAATAAACTTAATAGGGGAGGAGTCTCTGCTTTAATGCCTCTGTCCTCAAGGCAATTGCAAGCAGTTCAGATCACTAGCCAATACGGCTTCAGGCACGATGAATTAAAAAAGAGAGAAATCTTTGCTCTGATGTCTCCCTCTCAAGCCAGCTGCAATCACTCCCAATCGCTAGCCTAATCTGGCTTCAGGCGCAATAAACTTAATAGGGGAGAAGTCTCTGCTTTAATGCCTCCGTCCTCAAGGCAATCGCAAGCAGTTCAGATCGCTAGCCAATACGGCTTCAGGTGTGATAAATTCAAAACAAAAATAATTTTATAGTTGGGGTCACCACATCGTGGGGAATTGTATTAAAGGGGTCGCCACATCGTGTATTAAAGGGGTCGTAGCACTATAAAGGTTGAGAACCACTGGTGTAGAACCTCTTGCTTGGGGAGGAGTTTGGATTAGAAGACTTCCAAGATCTTTTCCAACCTTACTATTCTATGTTCTACGGTCAACTTAAAAACAACAACATTAAAGCCATAAAAATAATCTTTTCCTGTGTAAGACTTATTTTCCTTGGTGGGTGGTGGCATAGAAGAACTTATTTTTACCAAATATCAAAAGACTGTTTCAGAGAGCACAGTTTTCATCTATTTTGTACTTCAGCATGGGAACGCACACTGCCTAGTTGCAGTTGATTTTTTTAAAATGTGTTTACACACACACACACACACACACACACACACACACACAAATAATTCACATGTTACTGTTTTCTCCCTGCTGTTTTTGGAGAAGCCCTCCAAAACCCTGTTTGGGTTTTTATACTTCCTGATAGCTTAATCTCCCATCTCTACTCTCTTCTTCTTAGGAATCCGATCAAGGAATCCTCTCTCCATATGCTATTCTGTTACAGCTGCAGAAGCGACTGATAAGGGGGAAAATCCTTGGATTAGATAAGAACGGGGAATTCTTTTCAAAGAGACATAAGCTGGCAGTTGCGATTTGTGGGACGCGAGCCATATTGAGTCATCTTGAGTAGGAAGCTACTCAGTAGGAGACGCAGCCAAATATTCAAGGATTAGCTGGATTGTTGCCATGTGCTGGTCCCATGGATTTTGTTAAATAATATGAAGGGGGGAGAGAGAGAGGGGTGGAGAAAAAAAGAAAGTGGGAGAGGGGAGAGGAGGAGAATGGGAAGAGAAGAGGGAAAGAGAGGAGGGAGAGAAAGAAGGAGAGGAAGAGAGAGAGGGAGAGGAAGGGAGACGGAGAAAGAGAGATAGGGAGAGGGAAGGGAGGGAGAAAGAGAAGGAGAGGAGGGAGGGGAGGGAAGGAGGGAGGGATAAGGAGAAGGAGAGGGAATGAGGGAGTGAGGAAGGGGAGAGAGAGGGGGGAGAGAGGAGGAGAATGGGAAAGAGAAAGAGGGAAAGAGAGAAGAGTGGGAGGGAGGGAGAAAGAGAGATAAGGAGAGAGAGCGAGAGAGAGACAGAGAGAGAGAGAGAGGGAGGGAGAGCAAGCGCATATGGCCAATACAAAACTGTGCAAATTGCTTCACCAGAGGGTAACTTGCAAAAAATTAAAACAAAAACATTGTAGTGTTTTTACAGACACAGTTTGTGCATGTTGAGATGGCAGACACTATTTTTAGTCCATCTTCCCGATATTCAAATGGGAGAGAAAAGCTAGAGTGCTTTTCCCTGCAACTGTCACATTTCGAGCTAATTAATGAGTCAGTTGGGATTACTGGTGTTATTTAAGAAGAAGAAACTGTTACAAGCTTAAACAACAACAACAACAAAAAGAAGACAAGACGCTTCCAAAGGATTCCAGAACGATCCCGAATTCACAATTTATGGCGATTGTCTCCCGCCATCAACTTCAAAATTGTGTATGTGTGTTTTCTTTCTTTGTTTTCCGGTTTTGGGGGGGGGGGTTGAAGCTCACTAGAGGATGAGGAAGAATGATAGCAATTTGCATAATAATGAACAGTGCAGCAGAGGAGAGAAAGGAACAAAAATAGCAGCAACTTAACTCATCCTTTGTGATTAAGATGTTAAAAAGTTTAGTTAGGTTGTTGGGAAAAGTGTCAGATTTGGACAGAGATAATGACTTTAAGGATGATTGCATTATACTTTTTCTTCAAGGTGGGAGAAACATAGAAAACAGTTCAACCTCTGTTGAAAACTGGAGAGATTCTATCAATACTATAACAGAATTGGAAGGGACCTTGGAGGTCTTCTAGTCCATGGGTCTTCAACCTTGGCAACTTTAAGCCTGGAGGACTTCAACTCCTAAAATTCTGGGAGTTGAAGTCCTCCAGGCTTAAAGTTGCCAAGGTTGGAGACCCCTGTTCTAGTCCAACCCCCGGTTCAATCAGGAGACCCTATACCATTTCTGACAAGTGGCCATTCAGTCTCTTCTTGAAAGCCTCTAGTGATGAAGCTCCCACAACTTCTGGAGGTTCCAATGGTTTTTCTTCTAGCTGCCAGGAAATGTCTCCTTTGTTCTAGGTTGTTTCTCTCCGTGATTCATTTCCATTCATTGCTTCTTGTCTTGCCTTCTGGTGTTTTGGAAAATAGGCTGACCCCCCTCTTCTTCGTGGCAGCCCCTCAAATATTGAAACACTGCTATCATGTCACCCCTAGTCCTTCTTTGCACTAGACTTTGTTGTTTTTGTTGTTAGTGACAAAGTCATGCCCGACCCATCGCAACCCCATGGATAACATTCCTCCAGGCCTTCCTGTCCTCTACCATCCTCTGGAGTCCATTTAAGATCACACCGACTACTTCAATGATTCCATCCTGCCACCTCATTCTCTGCCGTCCCCTTTTTCTTTTGCCCTCAATCGTTCCCAGCTCTTCTTAGGCTCTGTAGGAAGTTAGCACCCACCCACCTCCTAGAAGAATGAAATATTTTAGAAAATATTTAAAAGGTAGAATATATTTCCCTGGATGAGAAATGGAGAAAAATGTTTTAAAGACAAAGCAGCTTCCTGACTCCCCACACCTTTGTCAATGGGTCAGAGACAGAAACTCACTCCCCCCACCTTTGTCAATGGGTCAGAGGTAGAAACTCATTCCCCCCACCTTTGTCAATGGGCCATCATCTGCAACATAATATGACCCATCTAGCAACTGAAACTCACCACATGACACCTGGGAAGATTACATCAGCCAGCAAGGCTAGCTAAGACCCCACCCCCTGGGAGTCTGACAGCCAATCAGGATACTCTTCCTGTGCCCCAGAAAGTTCAAAGCTCAGAAAAAGCATAAAACTAGGGAGTGCACGGCATCCCTTCCCTTTTCTGTTCAGGAACTCAAGCCATGTGATCCTGAACACCATTAAACCATCTTTCCAAGCAGTCTCCATGTTTCCAGTGTCTTTGTCCCCACTTGGAACTGAACCCAGATGGATATTTCTTCCAACAGCTCTTCTCCAGTGAGTCCTTCCTTCTCATTAGGTGGCCAAAATATTTGAGTTTGCACTAGACTAGACATAATTCTTGCAACTGTTCTTCATATCTTCTAGCCTCCATCCCCCTGATTATCTTGGTTGCTCTTCTCTGCACTCTTTCCAGACTCTCAACATCTTTTTTATATTGAGGTGACAAAAACTGGATGCAGGATTCTGAGTGTGGTCTTATCAAGGCCTTCTCGAGCTCTCCCTTTCACAATATAGAAATTTCTTACAACTGCAGTGACCTGAACGTCTGGAGAATAGTGGCCACAACAGAGAGACAGAACAAGAAGCAATGGGTGGAAACTGATCAAGGAGAGAACCAGCGTAGAACTAAGGAGAAATTTCCTGGCAGCTAGAACAATGAACCAATGGAACGGCTTGTCGACAGAAACTGTGTGTTTTGGAGCACACACATTGCTCCATTATGAAGAGATTGGACAACCATGTGTCTGAAATGGTACAGGATCTCTAGAAGACTTTCAAGCACCCTTCCAACTCTGTTATTTTGAGGTTCTGCAAATAGGTGAATATTTCCTTTCATCCTACTTAGTGGCGGAACGCTAGGCAGGTCTTCTCACTATGTTTGCAACACATAATTACTTGCTGGGTTGGTGATGGATGAGAAACTGAGTCATCTTGCTCCTAGCCCCGGACCTTCATGACTATACCACATTGGTCTATAGCCATGATGGTGAACCTATGGCACGCGTGCCGGAAGTGGCACACAGAGCCATTTTTCCGGGCACACAAGCTGACACCCAATTCACCTGCAGCTGCACATGTGTGCATGCCGCAGCTAATGATCGGGCATCTGGTATGCATGTGTGCAATACAGGGGAGACAGCTGGTCTTTGAAGCTCTCCTGCACATGCGTGCATGTTTGTGCATGCGCAGGAGAGTACTGGTGCGCAGTGCACACATATGCAGACGGTGTTTGCATGCGCGCATTGCGTGCACGAAAACTACGTGCATGCACAGATGGAATGGTTGTGCGTGCAGCACATGAGGGAGCCACGTGAAACCTGCGTGCATGCGCAGATGGTGCAATTGTGTGCACACTGCATGGTGGGGCACATGCACAAAAGCTGTGCACATGCGCAGATGTGCGGCTGCACACACAGCGCATGGAGAGGAGATGTGCATTAGTGCAGATGGCAGCGCGCATGTGAAGCGCATGAAGCAAATATCTATTTGGCACTCCGTGAGTAAAGGGTTCGCCACCACTGGTCTATAGGCTGACATAGGAAGTTTTTCACCCATTACTTCACCTCCTTTGCACACTTTTACGCTTACTTTTGCCCTTGAAAGTTACACTACAAAATTCGGCACTCATAACAAGGATGCTTTCTATTCACAAAGGTTCCCAAGTCACAATGTCAGGGTTCCAAGGAACACCGCCAACGAAATAAAGCTCTGAGGCTTGAGGTTCCTCAAAGTTCCACTTTATCAGAGATGTCATATTGGCACAGCTGGGAACCCCAAAACTGAAAGCTTCCAGGTTTTCCGCACCCAGTTGACAGATCACAGCCCTGCCCCACACCCACAAGTTCATCCCATTGTCCAATCAACTCTTCACATTCATTTGGATGCAGTCTTCAGGCAGTCTCCATCAGACTCAGGATGTCCTTGAATACGGAATGTTATTCCGGAATAACGGAATGGAGTGGTAGAAAGTTATGACTAACTTTCTACCACTCCAACAACAACCCCCTCCCAACTTCCCCAGCTAAAATATGTGGCAGTTAAGAAGCAAAAAGAAAATTGCCTTCCAAAACTGACACACAACTTGTGTTAGTCACACGTGGTGCTGTCTGATCCATTAATAAGCTATGGTTTTTATCGTGAACTCTGAGGATGTTATATGGGGGGGCACACAATTCTAATAAATACAATGCAGATAACAGGGAGAGAGAGAAAAAGCCCACACTGTGACACATTCATCGCACATGATTTTCCCTAGACAATTTCTACTGACTCATCAGAAGAAGCACACCCATCAAAATGCACGGTATCAACTCACAGCGGTATAAATTACCAACATTTTGTTGAGCCGCGTGAACACATTTGTTTTCCTTCCCCCCCCAAAAAAAAGCACAAAACCAAATATTTGTTTGGCTTCAGTAATTGGATAACAACACATTCAAGAGTGTACATAGTGTGTTCTGTATCTCCATAATAGAAGATCAGCTTGTCTCTGTGTTTTCCCCTCATTAAGAAAAAGGGATATGTAACAACCCTTCAAAGCTATAAGCTCAAAGTAACTCTGACCCTAACAAAAGACCAGATGCCGAACCAGCTTAGTCCCAGCCACCATAATTAAACCCAAGGAAGCAGATGCTCACCACTGAGGTCAAATATGGACAGAGAATACCTTCTCTGTTTACCAACCATGTTGGTAAACATATACCAACCATGTTTACTCAGCATCTGTTATAGCATTTGTATAGTCAGCATACTAAAAAGCAGAGACATCACCCTGCCAACAAAAGTGCGTATAGTCAAGGCTCTGGTTTTCCCAGTTGCAATGGATGGCTGTGAAAGTTGGACCATAAGGAAGGTTGAGCGCCAAAGAATTGAGGCCTTTGAACTCTGGTGCTGGAGAAGACTCCTGTGAGTCCCTTGGACTGCAAGGTGATCCAACCGGTCAGTCCCAGAGGAGATCAACCCTGACTGCTCTTTAGAAGGCCAGATCCTGAAGAGGAAACTCAAATACTTTGGCCACTTAATGAGAAGGAAGGACTCACTGGTGAAGTGCCTAATGCTGGGAAAGATGGAGGGCAATATAAGAAGGGGACAGCAGAGAACGAGGTGGCTGGATGGAGTCACTGAAGCAGTTGGCATGAGCTTAAATGGACCCCAGAGGACGGTAGAGGACAGGAAGGCCTGGAGGAATATTGTCCATGGGGTCGTGATGGGTCAGACATGACTTCGTGACTAACAACAACATAGCATTTGTCCAGTGATGAATAAAAGTTTATGTTCAGTTGTTTTCTGAATTCAGTTATCATCTGCCAGACTTGAAGGGGGAGGAAGCCTACACCCAAAAGATAATATATTCCATACATTTTTTAAAAATCCTCTCTTTTCATGGATGCAGGGCTCTATATTTGCTAGGCCCATCAAAATACAAGGCAATCAAATTTTTAGCGACCATGGAAAATCTGAGCGGTTTTGTTCTTTCTCAGCAGTTTAAGTAGAAAACCCACCGCATCCTCCAAAGGCGAAGGAAAGGCTTGAAATATAATGCAATGGCCTCTCACTGATGTTCTTGTAAAATAACTTAAGCACTCTGAAATGAAAGGCAGATTCTTTCAGAAAGGGCTTCTGTGTTTTTGTTTTCAGATTATTATTATTTTTTAAAAAAATAGCTGGGGTCTACACTTGCTCCTCTGTGGATGGAGGGGTTTATAAAGGAATTGGCATTAGAAATTATCTGTTTGTCAGAGGAAGAAGATGGAGAAATATACCTATTTGCCTTCTCCTTTCTGCAGTCTCTCCAAGGATCATGGTCAACACTGGTTTGAAACAGCCCTCACTGTCCAGATCAAGGAGGAGGATAAAAAAGAGGGAAGGGAAGGGAAGGGAAGAGAAGAGAAGAGAAGAGAAGAGAAGAGAAGAGAAGAGAAGAGAAGGAAGGAAGGAAGGAAGGAAGGAAGGAAGGAAGGAAGGAAGGAAGGAAGGAAGGAAGGAAGGAAAGGAAAGGAAAGGAAAGGAAAGGAAAGGAAAGGAAAGGAAAGGAAAGGAAAGGAAAGGAAAAAGAGGGGAAGGGAAGATGTCAGTGGTGGGTTGCTACCGGTTCACCCCGGTTCGGGCGAAATGATAGCAGCGGCGGGAGCCTTTGCCCACTTGCCCAGATGTCTCTGTGCATGCACGTAAGTGTTGCACACACGCATGTGTGAGCGCACGCACGCTCACAAGCGAACCGGTAGCGGCTGAAATAGAAACCCACTTCTGGAAGATGTGTCATCAGCTTGGTGACAATCTTCAGTGACAATATAGTGACATTTTTCTGCAGGATGATCTGCCCACCAACTGGATCCTTCAGATTTTCTCACAGATTTTGCCCTGTAACTTAGCCTATCTACCTTTTTGTCCGTCCTCCTCCTTCCTTCTTCCTTTCCCAGCATCAGAGCCTTCACCAGATGGCTGTACGTACAAGTAGGGCTAGCAACATACTTTTAAAAATAGAACCACTCTCAAATTCTACTTCATTCATAAATATATTTACACATGTAAGTACATTCTAAATAATAGATAAAATAAGCCAACAAAGTATCATTTTTTCTCAGCTGTACTTGTGTACCTTTTGCTCTAGAAGCTGCACTTTTAATTTTTTAAAAAAATATTTGCACCTCTATAACTGTCTGGTTCGGTTCTGCAACCCAACAAGAAAAACACAGACTTCAGAGGATAATTAGAACTACAGAAAAAATAATTGCTACCAACCTGCCTTCCATTGAGGACCTGTATACTGCACGAATCAAGAAGAGGGCCGTGAAAATATTTACAGACCCATCGCATCCTTGACATAAACTGTTTCAACTACTACCCTCAAAACGACACTATAGAGCACTGCACACCAGAACAAATAGACACAAGAACAGTTTTTTCCCGAAGGCCATCACTCTGCTAAACAAATAATTCCCTCAACACTGTCAAACTATGTACTAAATCTGCACTACTATTAATCTTCTCATTGTTCCCATCACCAATCTCCTTCCACTTATGACTGTATGCCTGTAACTTTGTTGCTGGCAATTCTTATGATTTATATTGATATATTGACCATCATTTGTGTTTTAAATGTTGCACCTTGATGAACGTATCTTTTCTTTTATATACAATGAGAGCGTATGCACCAAGACAAATTCCTTGTGTGTCCAATCACACTTGGCCAATAAAAACTCTATTCTATTCTATTCTATTCTATTCTATTCTATTCTATTCTATTCTATTCTATTCTATTCTATTCTATTCTATTCTATTCTATTCTATTCTATTCTATTCTAAAGTCTGTCCACTTCTGATGGCTGTGAGCTTAGCAGCTGTGTTGTGGTCCTGTCATTATGAGTGATATTTTTGCCGATTTCCTTAGCTTTTGAGGGAGATTTCGCAAAATAAAGGATGAACAAACCAAGAAGTTTATTTTAAACCTTTAAACTTTTAGGGAATGAGAGAGAAAATAAACATTATAAAAAAACACACACACACAAAAAAACCACCCGGATTTTGTTGCCAAATGGTCGTGTATGACCTGAAGTGGACTTTGATGCAACAAACTAAGATTGGAATGAAGTTGGTTTGGGCCTTTTTTGACATTTGCTTCCAAATGATATTCAATAAAGATATTGTTGTGGCCTAACAGCTGCCAGCAGAGCTGGTGACAGACTCGGATGATGTGGAGGTTGGGGAGGAACTTGGGCCAGTCCTGGAGCTTGGGGAAGGCTCTAATAGATGCTCTGCATCGGAGGCAGAGATAGAGCCAGGGCCGTCCAAAATTTCCCAGCTGCCTTCGGAGTTGGAGATAAGTGGGGAAGAAGAACAGCTGGGGCCTGTTCCAGATGCGTGTATGCACAGACCTGTCAGGAGAGGGAAACAACTGAGGAACAGGGGCTGACTCAGGAAGAAAGGCACACGTGGATGCTGAATGGCCCCTCCCTGGCTGGGGAATAAATAGAAGCAAAAGGGGAGTAGTGGTTGTAGGAGACAACCGTTCGGATTTCTTTTGGAAGATACGCTAATCGTGATTCCTGCCTCAGAGACTTCTTGCCAGGAATTAATTTACAGCTTTGCAACTGGAAGCTCTCTGCCTGGAAATTATCCAAGGACTGATAAGGTCTGTTATTGCAATTAACCCTTGGAAGGATTATTGCCTGGACTTTTCTATGTGTGAATGCCATGAATCCACAGTAGCTAAATAAAGAGAGGGTTTTTTTTTCTGGACAAGAAGTCTGTTTCTTGGTTCTGCTAAGGCTGGGTCAAAACAGATATGCCATCAAGTGCAAAGAATCAGGACCATTCATAAGGCTGTAGCAAAGGGGATTTATCAAGTCTATAGTTGAGAGTCTGCTCAGTTAAAATTCAACACTGAATTGGTGTCAGATAAGGATCAACAGAATTCAGGAAGGGTGAGATTTGGAGCACTTGCGGGAATGCAAGGTTTTAAGATTGAAAATCAGGCTTGTCAGATGTTACATCTTTTCTATCCTGCTCTTCGGAGGGGGGTGCTGGTCTCTGACAGAAAGCCACTTGAAGAGACTAGAAGCAGTTGACATGTGGATTTACAGGCGGCTGTTATGTATAAGCCGGGTTGACAAAATCAGAAATGAGGAGGGGATAAGCCTCCTGGGAAAGCCAAGGGAAATCATCAAAACCATTTAAAAAAATGAAAGTTAGAATATTTTGGACATGGGATGCGACACCCGGAAAAATACGGCATCCTTCACTTAAATCCTCCAGGGAAAAATTGAAGGCAAATGAGTTCCAGGCAGAAGAAGAACATCATGGCTTCAAAATCTATGGGGCCAGTTTGGAGAAAACTCAGCAGCCCTTTTTCGTGCAGCTGTTGATAAAAATAGGATTGCCAACATGATCGCCAGCATCCAGTGATGGATATGGCACAAGAGGAAGAAGAAGTGGGAATGCAAGTACTCTAAATGGATGACAAGCTTAACTCCGCCACTGAGCTCTGCCTGTTCTTCTCCTAGATATGTGATGTCTCAGATCTAATTCCTAAACGATGCTTTGGGGTAGATAGAAATGTGAAGGCGATGACTGTTTAGGACAGGGGTCTCCAACCTTGGCAACCTGGAGGACTTCAACTCCCAGAATTCCCCAGCCAGCAAAGCTGGGAGTTGAAGTCCTCCAGGCTTAGAGTTGCCAAGGTTGGAGACCCCTGATTTAGGTCACTTCAAAACCATAAAAATCCAGTCTCCATATGACCCTGAGAAAAAGCACAAATGCATTAAGGTTTTGCAGGCAGGCGCCAGGTTGATGTCCTCAGATGCACCAAACCATCATTTTTGGAATTGAAAGTTCAGTTCCTTTCACTGGGAATAGTTGATATGATGTGGGTGGGTGGGTGGAGGAAAGAAAGGGGAAATGAGAGAAAGATTTAAACCACATGGGAAAATCTTGAAATCTCTGGGAAATCTTGCAGAGAAGAGCAACCAAGATGATTAGGGGACTGCAGGCAAAACCATATAAAGAACAGTTGGTAAAAAGAAGGACTAGGGGAGACCTGAGAGCAGTGTTCCAATATCTCAGGGGCTGCCCCAAAGAAGAGGGAGTCAAGCTCTTCTCCAAAGCACCTGCAGGTAGGACAAGAAATAAAGGGTGGAAACTCATCAACGAGAGAAGCAACTTAGAACTAAGGAGAAATTTCCTGACAGAACAATTAATCAGTGGAACAACTTGCCTCTGGAAGTTGTAAATGCCTTCCAACACAGGAAGATTTTTAAGAAGCTGTTGGATAACCATTTGTCAGAAATGGTGTAGGGACTCCTGCTTGGCCAGGGGGGTTGGACTAGATGACTTCCAAGGTCCCTTCCAACTCTGTTAATCTGAAAATCTCAGATGAATGCTCGCTGAAAAACAAGTCTCTTTCTGGAGAAACATTGTCAGGATTTATTACAGTAGTAGGTGTTGCTAACGTCACATGGAACAATCAGCTAAGCTACTTCCAGGGTACAAATTTCTTCCATAAAATTGACATCTGGGTAATTAACACAAGGAGAAAGAGCAGAGGATCTTGGGGGAAGGCAATATTTGTTTCTTGCACATTTTTCCCCCCCATTCTGTTTTGCAAATAAAATCAGCATTACCCTAATTTTACCATGTGCATTATGCTAAAAACTAGTGCCCCGGTGAGTGTTATGGCATTTTTATCTTAGCTAAAAGACACAATTACTTTGTTTACTGCAAGCACAGATTTCCTTGGTGCATTCCTGCCCTCCCCCCAGGGATTATGCATTAAGGCAAGAGAAACTGGTGGATAATATGATCTGCATCTCTTTATGCAAATAAACTTCCACCTCCACACCAGCCTATTTCTGTACACAGCCCTGCCACAAAGTAGAAATACCAAATGGAAACAACAACAGCAGCAGCAGCAGCAACTAATGGAAGCAAAACACCTGTGCAAAGACAGCCGATCAACCTTAAAACGGCCCGAGATAGATCTCATCCAGCAGTTCATTCGTTCTTTAGAGAAATGCAATGGAAAGATTCCTAGATAAATCAGAATTGTGAGAGGGTGAGAAAGGGAAAGGGAAGGGATCCCATTAGTTCGCTTTGAAATGCTTTTAAAGCCCTAAACTGGGTTGATTTATGAAGATAGCAAACCAGCACATTAAGCAAAATAGCTTGGAGTGCCAACGGGGCCTTCTCCCTTGCCCTGCACAGTGGCAATCGCCACCACCCTGAAATTTCATTAATAGACACACATTACACACACAGGAACCAGCCTCTCAAAAGAAAGAAAGAAAGGAAGGAAGGAAGGAAGGAAGGAAGGAAGGAAGGAAGAAAGAAAGAAAGAAAGAAAGAAAGAAAGAAAGAAAGAAAGAAAGAAAGAATGGAGGGAGGGAGGGAGGAAGGAAGGAAGGAAGGAAGGAAGGAAGGAAGGAAGGAAGAAAGACAGACAGACAGACAGACAGACAGACAGACAGACAGACAGACAGACGGAGGGAAGGGAGGGAGGGAGGGAGGGAAGGAGGAAGAAAGGGCCGTGATAGCTCAGGCTGTTAGAAGCCTGTTATTAGAACACAGCAGCCTGCAATTACTGCAGGTTCAAGCCCGGCCCAAGGTTGACTCAGCCTTCCATCCTTTATAAGGTAGGTAAAATGAGGACCCAGATTGTTGGGGGGGCAATAAGTTGATTTTGTAAATGTACAAATAGAATGAGACTATTGCCTTATACACTGTAAGCCGCCCTGAGTCTTCGGAGAAGGGCGGGATATAAATGTAAATTAAAAAAAAAAAGTGGGAGGGAGGAAAGAAAGAGAAAAAAGAAAGAAAGAAAAAAAAACAAAGAAAGAGGGAGGGAGGGAGGAAGGAAAGGGAGGGAAGGAGGGAAGGGAGAGAAGGAGGAAGAAAGTGGTAGGGAGGAAGAAAGAAAGAGAAAAAAGAAAGAAAGAAAAAGAAAGAGAGAAAGAAAAAGAAAGAAAGAAAGAAAGAAAGAAAGAAAGAAAGAAAGAAAGAACCCCCACTTTCAAATTATATTGCGTATCTTAGCCCTATAGAATCTTTGGACTTGGATCATTCCAACTGACAAGGGCACTGGAAAAAAACCAAAAAAAACATTTACAACCTGTCGTTGCACATCCCCAAGGTCACCTGATCAAAATCCACCCATCTGGCAACCAGCATGCATGTACAACACTTGCAGCCTCCTACGGTCATGGCATCACCATTTGCAACCTTCCCAGCCAGCTTCTGAACATCAGTGTCAATGGGGGAAGCCGGAATCGCTCAATGACCATTTGGTTCACTTAACAACCATGACCAAAAACAGTTTGGAAAATTGGGCACGACTCACTTCACAAGCGCCTTACTTTTAGCAAGAGAAATGTTGGTCTCAACTGCGGTCGTAAGTCGAGGACAACTTATAGGGAGGGGAAGCCGCGTGTATGTTTCTATATCAGAACTGCTCCAGCATATCTCGTTCCTGGGCTACGGACAAAATGAAGGCAGAACCATGAGAACATGGCTAATGAAAGAGGTTGCTGGGGCAGGTGAGTGTCCTGCTTAGGTGTAAGGGGCTGCCAAAAAGAAGAGCGGGGGGGGTGTCAGCCTATTTTCCAAAGAACCAGAAGGCAAGATAAGAAAAAACCAGAAAACAACCAGAAAAAAATATGACAAAGGGAATGTATATTTAATATTACATGTTTTGACAGCAGCGAAAATTGTGTTTGCGCAACACTGAAAAATGAGGAAATTCCTACGGATGAAAATATAATTAAAAAAAATATTAGACTGCGCAGGACAAAAAAGACACAGAATATTTTTTAACATGGGGCTTGTTTTACCAATGGTTAGATAATAAAGGTAGAAATTAGAAGTTGGAAGAAAACCACTATATACAAGTAATTATTATTATTTATATATTATTTATATATATTATAGTTATTATACTTATTATTATTATAGTTGTTTGTTGTTGTTGTTGTTGTTGTTGTTGTTATTATTATTATTATTATTATTATTATTATTATTATTGATAAGTAAATTGACCCAGACAATACACTGTCTATTAAGCACTTAGGTATGTTAAAGAAAAATGTATATATATTTTTTTTTTAAAAAAGAAACAACAGATGGAAACTAATCAAGGAGCGAAGCATCCTAGAACTAAGGAGCAATTTCTTAACACTTACAACAATTAACCGATAGAACACCTTGCCTTCAAAAGTTGTGGGTGCTCCATCACTGGAGGCTTTTAAGAACAGACTAGACAGCCAGTTGTTTGGAACGCCATAGGGCCATGATGGCAAATTTATGGCACACGTGCTGGAAGTGACACACAGAGCCATTTCTCTGGGCATACCAGCCGTTGCCCATTGCCCTTCTGGGTTCCAGCGTGCATGTGCTGGTCTTCGTGCACATAGGAGTGCCATAAACCAGAAGATCAGGTGACTGGCATTCATGCACACGCCGGAAACTGGAAGCTCAGCTTCCAGGCACGCACAAGTGCGGTAGGGGAAATGCTCTTCCAGAGGTGCTCCTCTGCGTGCACGCATGCGCTCCCGTTTCGGCTCTCGGGGCCGAAAAATTTCGCCAACACTGGCATAGTGTTGTGACTCGTCCTCCCTCCTCTCCTCAGCCGGGCCCCTCCCGTCTCCAACCGGGCCTGTTATCAGATTCCGAGTCTGATAATGAAGATGAACGGCCTGTCATGCCTCCTGGCCCCATGCCCGGAGAGGATTCCAGGAGTGAACAAACAAGCCCGATAAACTTCACTCATACGGCGTGTGTTCCTTTGGCTCAGCCGTCAGAGGAAGCCAGCCCGGTATTGGAATTGCTTGGGCCTACTCCTTCTGACCCTTCCCTTTCCCAAACATCAGAAGACAATTCAAAGTGGGAGGATCCTCGCTTCCGGAGATCTGAGAGGCGACGCCAGCAGAAGGAAGGGAGGGACAGGCCTGGATAAATGCTGAGTCATGGAGCCACATCCCACAGCCTATATAAAGGACCTGCTTGTGGCATTCCAACCTTGAGTCAAGCAAAGTCTTATCAAGTTTGCCGATATCGGACCCTATCGCTGAAGTCACAACTTGGACTCCTGCCTGCCCTGATAAACCTCGAAGGGACTTGGCAAACTGCAGAGGCTTCGTTGCCAAGTTTGCCACGGACTTCCTTGACTCGTTCGTCGGAGTGGGGGGTGGGACACGACACATAGGTTCTCCTGCTGGAGCAGCGGGTTGGACTAGAAAAACTCCAAGGTCCGTTCCAACTCTGTTATTCTGAAATTGGCACTTTTGCTATGTTCCGATCGACCCCTAAGGACAACTGCAGCTAACTCCAAAATAAAAAGGGAAGGCAGCATGGCCTCTCTTACTGCGGAGATGGAAATAGGAACACTCGGGGTGTGCTTTTAACACACTACTCCGTCATGCCAAGAATCACTGCCACGCTGTTGCCATTCCCTGCTATACATATCGCTAAAGGCTTTTCTTTGTATCTGCTGGCTGCTGTTCATTTATCCTTCCGCAACAGCCTGTCCAGCGCTTTTGAAATAGGGAAGGCGTGCAAAGAGGCTATAAAGAAAGGGAGGGAGGGAGGGAGGGAAGAAACTGCAATTATGCTATAGAATTCAATATCATATATTCTGATGAGGCCAAATAAATTGTTTTGGAACTCGTAAAACAATAGGCCTGGCGTCCTTATTATAATAGGATGAGCCACAATCTGCTTCCAGGGGACGCTATTATGGACACAGCTTAAGACAATTCTTGCTGCAGCTTGTCGTAAAAGTACTGTTGGCTTTTACTCGGCACCGATGAGGCTAGAAGTAGGATGCTCCAACTGCAAAGGCCACCCAAGGTCCATTTTTTGCTGGCAGAGGGTTGCAGGAGGCTGTCGTAGCTGAAAAATGGAGCTCGTTTTCTCTGGCAGAGCGCTCGGGCTGCCGTGGGTACCCCTGACATGAGTGATATCAAGCAGGCCACGCCCACCCTGGCCACACCCCACACCAGTCCCCGAGGTCAAACGCAACCCTGATGTGGCCTTCAATGAAATCGAGTTTGACACCCCTGCTATAAGGTCTGCTGCCTTGGGCAGGGGGTTCGACTAACAGACCTCCTTCCACCCCTGCGATTCTATGATTCCTTGCCAAGAACATTTTCTTAGACTTAGAAACCAAGACAGCAGCCAATGTGTTTCTGAAACGCCCTATCTACCACTTTTGGAGGGCAGAATTAATCTTCCCTCGAAGGACAAATAATTCAGACTGTCCTCATGTGGCAATTATGTACTCCCTACTAAAAACCAGGACTGGAAAGTTACTTTAGAATCGTTACTATATTTTCAACCATCACTGTGCGAAAGAGATGGTTTTGGGCTTAATTGTTCCTTCAAGTGTATCTAATGCAGACATGAAAGGATTTTTATTGGATCCTGGGCAATGTATAATTTAATGTCTGGGCATTTAGTCAATGATGGTATATTTTGATAAACCAAACACGATCCCAAATTCTTAGGGAGATGTTGGGGGGTGGACGCAAAAGATGCTGCTTTTCAGAAGACAGTTTCCTGGCCAGCTACGTCCTTGTTTAATATTTTGGTGGCTTTTAAAGATAAGAGTTGTTTCACGAAGCTTTGTTCCGATTTTATCCTGCCATCTTTGACTTTTTGTGACGGGATGTAGTCCAGAATCACAGAAGGGAAGGGCTGATTCCCAGAGAACAAAGAGTTTAGAATGTCTGGTAGGCAGGAAGAGGGCAAAGATAGACCAGTGGTGGGATCCAGTTGGTTTGGGTGAACTGGTAGTTAAATTGCTGGCTGGCTCCGCCCCTTACTGCCCCGCCCCTTCCAGGAGCCCCCTTGCACCCCATTTTGGCTCCTAGGTAAGTGCAGGGAGGCATGGGGGCAGCGCAACCCCCCTGCATTCTGGTCTTAAATGGGGCATGGGGGGGGCAGTGCACACACACACCCCCGCAGCCCAATTTTGCTACCAGGAGGCTTCAGGAAGGCCTCCTAGGCCCAAAACGAGGTCCAGGAGGGTGGCATGTCCCCCCCCCACGAGCCCGTTTTTGCTCCCAGAGGGGTGCAGGAATGCTGCCTGTCACACCTCTTAGCCACGCCCACCAAGCCACGCCCACAGACCTGTAGTAAAAGTTTTTGAATCCCACCGCTGAGACAGACCCTGTCTAGCAGTTCACAAAGTAGAGCTACAAGTGATAGAAATAATTGCTTTAGTCTGGCAAGACGCTGTCTGTAGGTGAATAACAATGTAGAAATTTCTCAGAAGTATCTCCATGCGTCGTTCTTGGTTCTTTGGGCCTGACGCTTCTTCTTCTTTTTTATTTCTTTCTTTTTATGCTTCTTGCCGCTTGGGGGTTGTTTTATGGGATCTTATACCTTGGATGTTTTATTGGATCTCTATTCTGTGTGAGCCACCAAGAGACTTTCTCGATTGTGGCAGGACAGAAATGGGTAAAACAAATAAATAAATAAATCCCGCACACACATTATTCATGAACATTCTTTGCCTAAGACATTTTTCATTTATTTATTGAGCATGTGTTTCTCCAAGAACCGCTTTAGAAGAAGGGCCCATATTAATATCTTTGGAAATGTGTGGGGGGGGGAAGGAACCGCGTTTCTCAAAATTTATATCCAGAGGCCATCTCGATAAAGAAACAAACCAACAAACCTACCCTTTTATTTTTCCAAGAACAGCATTTATATATTTATAGGCATTCTGCTTACTGTATTATTTTTTTAACGATTAAGATTTACGTCCTGAATTAAAATTTCGGTGACCTACGTCAGAGTCTCATCTGTTTAATGAACGCTGCTAATGAATGGTGATCTTGCCACAGAAGTTTGACCCATGCAATAGATCTGGCTGTCCTCATTTACAGACTACCTGTAATTAAATTACAGTCAGCCCACATAGTATTTGGAGCAGAAATGCAGGGTGTTGCATTTATGTGTCGCAAACCCATGTGTATAAAATGCATTTATACACATGGGTTTGCATGCATGTGCTCTCAGGTAAAGGTGCCTTGCCCTCCTGCAACTGGGGTGTGTGCAGATGTTTTTTATTTTTTAAATTTTCTCGGCAAGATTTCAGAAGGGGTTTGCTCTTGCTGTTCTTCTTCCCAGGTCTGAGAAAGCGGGGGGGGGGGGACTGGCCCAAAGTTACCCAGCTGGCCTCGTGCCTAAGGTGAGAGTAGAAGAACTCATCGTCTCTTGGGGACTACACCAAACTGGCTCTCACATGGGGGATTTAATCAGGAGTGGGGCTGCTGGGGGTTTGCAGGAGTTCGGGAGAACCTCTAGCTAAGATTCTGTGCAGTTCGGAGAATCCCCAAATCCCACTCCTGGCTGGCCCTGCCTACCCCTCCCCTCCCAGGAGTCCTCACCTAGCCTGTTTTAGATGCAGGTAAGTGCAGGGCGCACGTGGAGGCTCGGAGAGGGTGAAAAATGGGCCTACAGGAAGTTCGGGAAGGTTGGAAATGGGCCCATTTCCGGCCTCCAGAGGACCTCCGGAGCCTGGGGAGGCCGTTTTTGCCCTCCCAGAGGCTTCAAGAAAGCCTCCGGAACCTGGGGAGGGCCAAAACTCCACCCTGCCATGGTGCAGGAGTCCGACTAGGCCACGTCCACCATGGCCATGCCCATCCAGCAACCGGGCCGAGTACCCCTTGTTAAAATTTTTGAAGCCCACCCCTGGATTTAATCTTTAGAAATGTGGGGATGCCGAACACCTATTTTCCAGACACAGCCTCCCTCCTTCCACCCCTTCAACTCTTCCCCAAAGGCAAAAGGAAGGAGAAGATTAGCACAGTAAAATCAACTCGCCTTAAAGAATTTGGGCGATTCTATCCATCTAGAATCCAGGCTATGCTAGCGTGGCACACATTCAAATTATGTATTGAACATCTATCACATGTTTTATGCAAGGTATTTTTTTCCCCCCCGATTTGTACATGTCTGTGGGTACAGCTTTTCAGGCAACTACCGAACATAGACATTAGAGTACACTGAACGAATGCTTTTTAAAAAATAATAATAAATACAATCCATGGGATACAGTTTTGTAAAGAGTTGCCCTAAATGTTTGCTTTCAAGTGTGTGGTTTTTTGGTGGAAAAGAGAGAGATGCTAATGGCCGCTTGCGAAGGCGAGGCCGATTTGCATCAGGACAGACTTCATATTGGAAACCTAGGTCATTTGGCTGAAGAGGAAGTCCATAATGGATTTATTTTCCAGATCCAGTTGCTATTCGTCAGAACTGACAGTTTGAGAATATGTATAGGTAAAGGTAAAAAGGTTCCCCTCGCACATATGTGCTAGTTGTTCCCGACTCTAAGGGGCGGTGCTCATCTCCGTTTCAAAGCTGAAGAGCCAGCGCTGTCCAAAGATGTCTCTGTGGTCATGTGGCCGGCATGACTCAACGCCAAAGGTGCACGGAACGCTGTTATCTTCCCCCCAGAGGGGGTCCCTATTTTTCTACTTGCATTTTTTACGTGCTTTCGAACTGCTAGGTTGGCAGAAGCTGGGACAAGTAACGGGAGCTCACCCTGTTACGCGGCGCTAGGGATTCGAACCGCTGAACTGCCGACCTTTCGATCGACAAGCTCAGCATCTCAGCCACTGAGCCACCACATCCCTTGAGAATATGTATATAGCAGGGGCGGGTTCCAAATCCCATCACTATCGGTTTGCACATGTGTGTGCACACACTTCCATGCATGCACACAAACGTCCAGAGGAGTGGACGGAGCCTCCCACCACCATATCTACTGGTTCATCCAGTAGCAACCCACCACTGGTATATAGGCACCTAAACTTACTATATGCATACGCATGCAGCACTTATTCACTGTTTAAAATTATTTTAAGGATAACAATTAAACAAACCAGCTGGTAATCGGGTTCTACAAGAAACATCCAGGAATATATCTATTAAAATATTTCAGCAATGCATTTGAAGTGGCCTCAAGTTGTTTCTACTGAGCAGCTTCCATATCGTCTTCCCCGTAGAAGCGAAGGGAATGCGATCCTGAAATTGCATTTATCGCTTTATACAAGAAGAGGAAAAAGGACTTCCTCTTCTTCTGAAGTCACGGCTGAGTCTTTGCTCTTTCTTGCTGCTTTGAGTTTGTACGTGATCAAAATAACCTCTCTATATACAACAAACATCGCAGGCACAAGTTAGCTGCAACATCTGTATTTTCCCCTGCCAGCTGTTTATCAAGCTTTTTTTTTTTTAAAAAGAAAAAAACCTGACCCTTCACTCCAAACAGCCAGAATGCTTAGAAACACTCCAAAGCATTAGAGCAGGTATGCATTACATGGATTTGAGGACACATCTTTAAATCTTTCTTTTAATTTTCTTTTATAAAATGAGAGAGAGGGAGAGGGAGAGAGACAGACAGAGAGGGAGGGTGGGAAAGAGAGAGAGAGAGAAAGGGAGTAAGAGAGAGAGAGAGGGAGGGAGAGAGAGAAAGAGAGAGAGAGGGACGGGGAGGGAGGGAGGGAGGGAGAGACAGAAAGACAGGGAGAGAGAGAGAGAGAGAGAGAGAGAGGATTCAGAATTTGAAATAAACTATTTATGACATTCTGCAAGGACTATGCATTTCTGCTTCTTTGACAAGCACAAGCCCCCCTCCCTCACCCACCCACCCACCCCCGTTTTAAGGCTCTTCTGCACTTCATTGTTTTTCTTTCCTGATGGAAAGAAGCAGCATCAGAGGTGAACAGCACCACTTGGTGGCAAAGTGACATGGTTTGGTTGCAAAACGTAGCAACACTTGGAGCAAGCTGGAAAGCGGGGATAAAAAAAAAATTGCATCCTTTGGCTGATCTATCTCCACGGTAAGACCTCCTTAGGCGTTAAAGTGAGAGAGATTCTAGATTCAATCAATTCAACTCAATTTATTACGGTCATAGACCAGAGACCAGAACAAATAAAAACACTCCGTAAATGTACAATTAAAAAACCTAGAATAAAACAATAAATAACAAGATAAACTCTATGATAAAATCCAGTCGGTCAATTACACATGGTCTAACTATACTAAAATTACATTTCATAAACTGTGAGACCCATAGTCAAAAATGTCAAAAAAAATAATGATACTAAAAGGGAAAGTAATAAGCAGCATAAAGGGTTTGCCACATTTGTTGTATAAAAGAGCTAGGGTGGATGAGAACATGGGCTTCCGATGATTCTAGATTTGAAATATATTCAGTAACAATAACGGAGTTGGAAGGGACCTTGGCGGTCATTTAGTCCAACCCCTGCTCATGCAGGAGACCTGTACTAGGGATTCGAACTGCTGAACTGCCGACCTTTCTGATCGACAAGCTCAGTGTCTTAGCCACTGAGCCACCTAGTCAGGCATATTTGAGGAAAGTTACGTGTTTTTTTTAAAAAAAGGTTTGGGATCTATTTATCTCCCCTGTAAATGTTTGACTTGCAGCTCTTTTGAAGGGGTATAGAAGAGCAAACAGAGCTGGGGGAGGGACAGAGTTAAGTGCATCAAGATTAATGTCAGGTGCAAAGGATCAGGGCCATATGTTAAAAAGAAGTTAAGAATTTAAAAGCACTTCAAAGATTGATTGCTCAGCCTATATACAAAAGAGGAAGCAGGGTGGCTCAGTGGTTAATACACTGGACTTACCGACTGGAAAGCCAGCTGCCCAGGTTTGAGAACCGAGCACTGTGTGACGGGATAGGCTCCCATTCTCACCCCAGCTGCTGCCAATCTCGCAATTCAAACGAATGCAAATGCAAGTAGATAAATAGGTACCACTTCACTGGGAAAGTAAGAGCATTCCATGATGTCATGTCAACCACATGACGGCGGAAATATATTTGGCCTTGAAATGGAAATGAGTTGGCAACAGCTAGCGGGGTAATGTTTGCAGGGACTCCTTTTATCTTTTACCTACACACAAGGTAAAAATCAATTAAAGTTTAATATTAAATTGGCACCAGATAAGAGTCAACAGAATTCAAGACGGATTGGCTTGGACCATTTGTGGGAATGTAACAGTTCTAAGCTAATGACACACTTAACTCCAACCTCCAACTCCGCCTGCTCTTCTCCCATAGTGTGGCTGCATTTCTTATTCTAGCAAGAAGTCTTGAGAGTTTGGGCTCAGCTATATCCACCAAAATGAATACAGCAGGTTTATTTCCTGACTCAAGGTAATGACGGCACCGAGTTGCCCTTCTCAAATCTCCCAGAGCTCACTTCGATGCCCAGCACAAATAAGAATAATTTTCAAATGAATTTTCAACTCCTGGGATTGCCTCCCCTGGCTTGCGAGAACAGTCTCGGACTGTGCTTTGAATTCCACAAATACCTATCATGTTTTTCTGCTTGGGTGATAAATATCCTAGTTTATAAAACATCTGACATGCAAAATGGATCTAAAACCTAATCTAAATCACACAAATGCACACCCACACATATACACACACATAGAATGGGTTTCCCTGGTGTACTGAACTGCAAAGCAATCTCCATTAGCAAATTGCGTACATTCAGCTGAAGAAGTTAACTTATGTGTTGTGTCAGGAAAACTACTACTACTACTAATAATAATTGAATTGCAGAGACTCTGGCATAAACCAGTGCAGGTGGTTCCAGTGGTACTCGGCACACTGGGAGCTGTGCCTAAAGACCTAGGCAAGCACTTAAAAGCAATTGGCGCTGACAAGATCACCACTGGTCAGCTGCAGAAGGCCACCTTACTGGGATCTGCTCGCATAATTCGCCGATACATCACGCAGTCCTAAACGGTTGGGAAGTGTTCGACTAGGTTTGGTGATATGAAATCCAGCATAGTTATCTTGTTTGCTGTGTATACTCTCATAATAATAATAATAGTAGTAGTAGTAATGGCACTTGGTACCATGTCCAAGAATTTTATAAGATAAATCAACAACTTGCAGCTTCCTGCAATGACACCAGTGGAACTGCAAAAAACTGCACTACTTGGAACATTGTACATCTTAAGAAGGTACTTGGTTGATACCTAGGACGCTGGCAGCAACCCCTATCAACCATTAGCACCAGTCAATGGTATTTGTGAATGCCTTTTTGAATGTTCAGTTGACTGAGTTTTATGTTTAATGAATAAAGATAACAACAACAACAACACAAAGAACAACAACAAGAACAACAACAGCAACAACAACAACAAGAACCACAAATGGCTGGGCCTGGATGGCTATTGGGTGCAGTCCCTATGGTTATGGGATTGCTGGTCTTCAGCTTGGTAGTGGATTGACTGTTAACCAATCCAGGCACCTACCATCACCAATGATGAGAAGAAATCAACAAAATTCCATACCGGATTGGTCATTGCCCGGGTCAACAAGGACCACATCAGATGCTATGGCTCCTGGACATCTGCCAAAAAATGGGCTAAAGGGCTCCGTTGCTACTTCTGGGGAACCAGGGCATGCAATTTTAAAGTGACTGGGACAAAAGCACAAAACTTGGACAACCAAAGAACATTGAGAAATCATTAGGGCCTCTGGTGGCTCAGCAGACTAAGTCTGTCTGTTATTAACACAGCTGCTTGCAATTACTGCAAGTTCAAGTCCCACCAGGCCCAAGGTTGACTCAGCCTTCCATTCTTTATAAGGTAGGTAAAACGAGGACCCAGATTGTTGGGGGCAATAAAGTTGACTTTGTATATAATATACAAATGGATGAAGACTATTGCTTAACACAGTGTAAGCCGCCCTGAGTCTTCGGAGAAGGGCGGGATATAAATTCAAATAAAAAAATAAAGGAGACACCAGAGTCGAAGAAAAAGAACTGGAAAAAAATCATGAAATATCGCAACCTGGCCATCGAAACTACACGGTTATGGATGAAACATGTAACAGTGATGCACATTGTCATTGAGGCAGTTGTGGTGGCACAGTGGTGGGTTGCTACCGGTTTGCACCAGATCTGTCCACCCGCCCGGACACTTCTGCGCATGTGCAGAAGTGTCACATGTGCTGGTTCACATACCCACGAGCGAACTGGTGGCAACGGGTTTTGAAACCTGCCCCGGTACCATGTCCAAGAATTTTACAAAACACATCAAGAAATTGCAGCTTCCTGCAATAACATCAGCGGAACTGCAAAAAACTTCACTACTTGGAACATTGTACATCTTAAGAAGGTCCTTGGTTGATACCTAGGACTCTAGCAGCAACCCATAACAACCATTAGCACCAGTCAATGGTATTTGTCATGCATTTTTGAATGTTCAGTTGACTGAGTTTCATGTTTAATGGATAAAGTAAATAACAATAATAATCTTATTTGAATCAGCTATGACTTAAATAGACACAGGAAATGCCTGATTTAACAAGACTTGCTTTAACCAATTTCAGTCACGACAGACCAAATCCGCTTACACGCTATGTACTTTGGTGCCTGCATAAAAAAATCCATTCCATGTTTTAGCAGAAGTTCCTTCATTCTTTTTAGTTCACTCGATGTGTCAGGGAAACACAGACATGCATCCCTATTAAGGATCATTCTCTTTCCCAAGAGGAAATAATAAATAAAACACTAGAAAAGAGAAAGAAACAGCAGATTAAGCCAATCTTTCCTGCCAGAACCCTGTTTTGGCTTGGCAACTTAAGGAATTGAATGCAAGGATGGAGTTTGGAAGACCTCTAAGGGCTGTGTGGATGGTTGAAGCCTAACATTTAAAGATTCCCATCCAAAGCCAATATAGGTCATCCTTGATTTAATGACCATTCGTTCAGTGACTGTTCAAAGTGACGACAACACTGAAAAAAGGGACTTATGACCAGTGGTGGGATTCAAATACTTTAACAACCGGTTCTCTGCCCTAATGATTTCTTCCAACAACCAGTTTGCCAGACTGCTCAGAAAGTTAACAACTGGTTTTCCCGAAGTGGTGCGAACTGGCTGAATCCCACCAATGCCTATGACTGTTTCTCACATTTAAGACCATTTTCTTTCTTTTAATTTATATCAAAATAGAATAACAAAGTTGGAAGGGACCTTTTGGAGGTCTTCTAGTCCAACCCTCTGCTTAGGCAGGAAACCAGAGGTGGGTTTCAGCAGGTTCTGACTAGTTCTGGAGAACCAGTAGTGGAAATTTTGAGTAGTTCAGAGAACCAGTAGTAAAAATTCTGACTGGCCCCACCCCCATCTATTCTCTGCCTCTCAGGTCCCAGCTGATTGGGAGGAAATGGGGATTTTGCAGTAACCTTCCCCTGGATTGGGGAGGGAATGGAGATTTTACAGTATCCTCCCCCTGCCACGCCCACCAGGCCACGCCCACCGAACCGGTAATAAGAAATTTTGAAACCTACCACTGCAGGAAACCCTACAACACTTCAGACAAATGGTTATCCGATTACTTCTTAAAAACTTCCAGTGTTGCAGCATTCACAACTTCTGCAGGCAAGTTGTTCCACTGATTAATTGTTCTCACTGTCAGGAAATTTCTTCTTAGTTCCAGGTTGCTTCTCTCCTTGATTAGTTTCCACCCATTGCTTCTTGCTCTACCCTCAGGTGCTTTGGAGAATAGCTTGACTCCCTCTTCTTTGTGGCAGCCCCTGAGATATTGGAAGACTGCTTTCATGTCTCCTGTAGTCCTTCTTTTCATTAAACTAGACATACCCAGTTCCTGCAACCATCCTTCATAAGTTTTAGCCTCCAGTCCCCTAATCATCTTTGTTGCTCTTTTCTGCACTCTTTCTAGAGTCTCCACATCTTTTTAACATCGTGGTGACTATTCTATTGCTTTCTAATTAAAAACTAAAAAAAGGAGAGGAAAAAGCAGCAAAACACAAGGGCAATAGAGATGGAGATACATATGTTGTCTAAGAGAAGAGAAGAAAAAAAACAGATACAAATCTTTTTCTTACTTTGCAGGCCTCTTTTGGGAGCAGAAGGATATTCACAGAAGCCAATGGTCTAAAATTTCTCTCTCTCTCTATCTCTCTTTCTCTCTCTCTCTCTCTCTCTCTCACACACACACACACACACACACACACACAGAACTATAGAATCTCCAAGATCAGAAGCAGTGTGTGGTAAGTCCTCTACTTATGACAGTTCATTTAGTGATTGTCCAAAATCCTAACTTCATTGAAAAAAGAAACTAAGGACTATTTCTCACCCTTACCACCATCGCGTGGCATGATAAAAATGCAGGTGCTTGGCAATGGACTCCTATTTATGACGGTTGCAGCATCCTGGGGTCATGTGACCAATCACCTTGTGACAAGCAAAGTCAATCGCGAAACCAGATTCGCTTAAGAACCACGGTACTGACTTAACCATGGCAGTGATTCCCTTAACAACTGTTCCAGGAAAGCTTGTAAAATGGGGCAAAATTCACTTAACCACATAAATATTGGGCTCAATTGTGGACTTGAGTCAAGGTCTACATGTATATCTGAGTAGCAGTTCCAATATTTGAGGGGCTGCCACAAAGAGGAAGGGGTCAAGCTATTTTCCAAAGCACCTGAAGGCCAGAGAAGGAATAATGGATGGAAATTGACTAAGGAGAGATTCAACCTGGAAATAAGGAGGAATTTTCTGATAGTGAGAGCAATCAACCCATGGAACAGAAGTTGCCTTTGGAAGTTGTTGGTGCTTCATCCCTGGAAGCTTTCAAGAAGAGAAAGAATAGAATAGAATTTTTGATTGGCCAAGTGTAATTGGACACACAAGGAATTTGTCTTGGTGCATATGCTCTCAGTGTACATAAAAGAAAAGATACGTTCATCCAGAATCATAAGGTACAACACTTAGTGATAGTCATAGGGTACAAATAAGCAATCAGGAAACAGTATCAGTATAAATCATAAGGATATAAGCAGATATTTTTTTATTTGCATTTATATCCCGCCCTTCTCCGAAGACTCAGGGCGGCTTACACTATGTTAAGCAATAGTCTTCATCCATTTGTATATTATATACAAAGTCAATTTATTGCCCCCAACAATCTGGGTCCTCATTTTACCTACCTTATAAAGGATGGAAGGCTGAGTCAACCTTGGGGCTGGTGGGGCTTGAACCTGCAGTAATTGCAAGCAGCTGCTGTTAATAACAGACTGTCTTACCAGTCTGAGCCACAGAGGCCCCTCTGTGGACTGCCATCTGTCATAAATGGTGTAGGGTCTCCTGTTTGGGCGGGGGGTTGGCCTAGATGACCTCCAAGGTCCCTTCCAACTCTGTTCATCTGTTAATCATGGGAGAGCAAGGAGAATGCATTGCTTCTTTACAATAATCTCCAAAGTCTCTGCCCAGCTTCTGCTCAAACCATGTTTTCCATTTCCACCGGATAGCTTCTTTCCTTCCTAAAAGAGCAGTGCATTTTTTTTTAAAAAAAAACCCCACGTTATTAATTATATTTTTTACAGTAATATTATCTCCTCTGTGTTTTTTTATTATTTCAGTGGCAGAGCGAATAAAAACAGACTTTTCAGCTGTAATGGATGGTGGGGACGAGGATGGGGGGGGGGAAAAATTAAGACAGGAGGCCAAGCCATGGATGGGACCTCGTTATGAACCTGGTCTTTGTTATGAAACTTGGATGGATCCTCTTTATGAAACACCCTGCCTTCCTTTAAGCTGAGACGGGCAGCCCAGCGGCAGGGATTCGGAAGCCATTCCGGCGAGCCAGTTCTGCTCTTGAAGCCGTCATCCGGCATAACAATAAAGATTAGAAGAATTCGTCTGCAATGCATGTGTGGGTCCCCGTGCATTAGACAATAATAACATTCTGAACAGAAATAAATGAAGCCCCTGCAGTGCTTTTTTCTGTCAGCTTTGGAAAGTAAATAACTGTGGCTTCTGACAAGAGAGGAAGGGAGGGGAGGCAGCAGCAAAGGAAGGAGGTCCTTCTCTGGGCTTCCGTCTTGACACACAGGCCATTAGCTGAATTACAAAGTCAGGTTCAAGCCCGAAAGAGGATTAGCGCACGAGAAAGAGAGAAGAGGAGTTTGATGGATGCCAGCAGGAGGCTCCACAGATGGGACAATTTCTCAGGGACAATTCCGGGAGTGGGCAGCTGGGGGTCCGCAGGGGTTCGGGAGAACCTCTAGCTAAGATTCTGTGCAGTTCGGAGAACCCCCCCCCAAATCCCACTCCTGGCTGGCCTCGTCCATCCCACCCCGCCCCTCAAAGGAGTCTCCACGCTGCCTGTTTTGGATGCAGATAAGTGCAAGGACATGCACGGAGGCTCAGGGAGGGTGAAACACAGACTGTTGTGTCTGTGCCCCCCGAGCCGGGCCCCCTGCCAGAAAGTGACTTGGAAAGTGAGGGGGAAGGGCCATCAGGACTTACCTCGGGAGTACCGGCTGCCCTGGCTCAGCTGCAGGAGCCAGAGGCAGGCCAGGTGGAAGAGATAATGAGGCCTCCATTCCCTGACTCTTCCCCCCCAGGCCACGCCTCCAGGCCCAGCTGATGGCAATCAGGCCTGGCTGGACCCTAGGTTTCATAGGCAGGAGAGGCGGGAACAACAGAAGCAGGGGTGGGGCAGGCCTAGGAAGTGCTGAGTCATGGAGCCACACCCCACAGGATATAAAAGCAGCAAGGGCTGCTATACCTCTTTGTAGCAAGCAAATCAACTGCTTAAAGTAGAGCTGAAGTACTGTTTGTTCCTGGTTGACTCATCAAGAGAGATAACAGAGACACCTGGCGTATGCTTGCTAGTTTGCTGCCAGAGCTGATAGTGCCGGCTAATTAAGTCAATGCTCGGACTGAGGCGAGGGGGGACAGAACACAGGCCTACCGGACATTCAGGAAGGAATCAGCCCCGTTTCCGGCTTCCAGAGGGCCTCCGGAGCCTGGGGAGGCTGTTTTCACCCTACCAGAGGCTCGAGGAAAGCCTCCGGAGCCTGAAGAGGCAAAAATACACCCCCCCACATGCTCTGGTGCAGGAGGCTGACAGGCCATGCCCACTATGGCCACGCCCACCAGGCAACCGGGCAGAGAACCCCTTGCTAAAAATTTTAAAGCCTACCTCTGGACAATTCCCCACTCCGAACCTAAGCAAAAATGCCAGGAGTCTACACCAGTGGTTCTCAACCTTAGCAATTCACACAATAACAGAGTTGGAAGGGATCTTGGAGATCTTCTAGCTCAACCCCCTGTTTAGGCAGGAGACCTCATATTATTCTGGACAAATGGTGTCCAGAATTTTTTCCTAAAAAAAAAAAAAAACACTCCAATGATGGAGCAACACCCACAACTTCTGGGGGAAAGCCATTCCACTGACGAATTGTTCTCACTATCAGGAAATTTCTCCTTAATTCTAGATAGGATCTCCCTTTATTGGTCTTCCATCCATTGCTTCTTGTCCTGCCTCCAGATGCTTCGAAGAATAGGTTGACTCCTCCCCTCTTCAGTGTGACAGCCCCTCAAATATTGGAAGACTGATACCGTGTTGCCCCTAGCCCTCGAAAAACTGTGGACATCAACTCCCAGAATTCCCTAGCCAGCTTGCCAAAACTCCCAGCATTCCCCAGCCCAAAGCATCAAGGCCTCTAAAAAAAAAATGAAGAAACCAATGCTAGCATCTCCAAAGCAAAACACACATTAAAAAAAAGGAAGTGAAATCTACTATCTTTAATATATGATTGTGTATATGATATTAATATTATAGCATAGGCTATGTGAGGTAGCCTAACAGGCGCAAGAACCGCTGTTGGAGTTGAATTGGCGGGGGGGGGGGGAATCAAAATTCCATCACAGTGTAAAATCACAGCCACAACACTGATAACAACAGACAAATCATGAGGGAGAGATGGAGTTGAAAAAGCAGATTGGTTTCCAAAGAGTCTGTCTCGGTTCTGCGAGATGCATCAACCATTCATCATTTTACCTTTGGACCAGAGGTGGTATTTAATAGGTTCTGATGAGTTCCTGAGAACCGGTAGCAGAAATTTTGAGTAGTTCGGAGAACCGGTAGTAATCTTCTTTATTGCGCTTCTCTGAACTCTTTCTAAAGTATCAATATCTTCTTTTGTATTGTGGTGACCAAATTTGGATGCCGTATTACAAGCATGGTCTTACCAACTTCAATGTCTGTTTGTCTGTCTGTCTATCTATCATCTGTCTGTCTATCTATCTATCTATCTATCTATCTATCTATCTATCTATCTATCTATCTATCTATCTATCTATCTGTCATCTGTGTCTATCTATCTATCTATCTATCTATCTATCATCTGTCTGTCTATCTATCTATCTATGTAGCTAGCTGTCATCTGTCTATCTGTCTGTCTATCTATCTATCTATCTATCTATCTATCTATCTATCTATCTATCTATCTATCTATCTATCTATCTATCTATCTATCTATCTATCATCTGTCTATCTATTTATCTATCTATGTAGCTAGCTGTCATCTGTCTGTCTATCTATCTATCTATCTATCTATCTATCTATCTGTCATCTGTCTGTCTGTCTATCTATCTATCTATCTATCTATCTATCTATCTATCTATCTGTCATCTGTCTATCTATCTATCTATCTATCTATCTATCATCTGTCTATCTATCTATCTATCTATCTATCTATCTATCTATCTATCTATCTATCTATCTATCTATGTAGCTAGCTGTCATCTGTCTATCTATCTATCTATCTATCTATCTATCTATCTATCTATCTATCTATCTATCTATCTATCTATCTGTCATCTGTCTGTCTATCTATCTATCTATCTATCTTTTTTACGGTGCAGTCATAGCTGTTATCTTATTTTTTTTTACTTGTCCTGCTGACCTTTCTGGCCTCTTCATACTTCTACAAAACTCCTACACCCACACTATACAAAGTCCATCATTATGATTGTCTCAGGTGTATTATATCCCCCCCGGTCACTTTCTGTTTCTCAAAGAGATTGAACAGATATTGCATTTGTTTATAAAAAAGAGCAATATGCAAATTGTTGGGAGTGCATTTCAAGAAGTGATAACCTGCTATTTTTAACTGCCAAAATGGCATTAAAATAAATATTTTCTGTACTTATTATCTTTGTACTATGGCTGTAGGAGTCGTGGCGGGCATAGAATTTTATTTAATACAGTTTAGAAGCCGCTCGAGTCCAGATAAATCGGGGGTGGGGGGAGGGGAGGCACATTAAAAAAAGAAAGAACTGTAAAAACAATGCGGATCATAAGTGTCCAGAAGGCAAACTCTGAATAACAATAAAATAAAAAATCTTATACAGATTCATCTACCACTCTTCCCCAAGGACTGGGATATTTGCCAAGTTTTACTAATGTAATTCTATATATCATGGGTGGTGGTGGTTGTTGTTGTTTTAATTTAAAAAATGGGACTTTGCAAAATAATAATAATAATAAAAATAAAAAAAATCCCACAGTGTTTTGCAGACAAAGTGGTTCTGTTGAAATCTGAACCCAGCGGTTGATAGTTTATAACTTAGTATCTTATCTGGCACTTGGAGACCATCCCCCTAATTTTGAAAGGACCAATAAATCTATTAGCTCTCCTCTGAATCGATCCTGTTTTATGGACATCTCGTGTTTCTTCTAGACTTCTGACCAGAAGCCAAGTTGTATGTGATCCAAAAATGTACTTTTCATCAGCTTTGCGAACGTTGCAAAGGATTCTGTGCCACACACCAATGAAAACAGCCACATGGGCTTGTAGTTGGTGCCCGCTCTTCTTCTCTCTCAAAATATTCAGCACTCAGGACATTCCTAAAACATGCTTAACAATCTTTGCCTGCTTTTTCCTTTTCTTTATATTTGAGGACAAATGAAAGGCAGACCACCCGCCAACTGCTAACAAAAGGAGAAAGCAGGCACCCCATTCGAGATGCTGGGAAGTACTGGAAGCAGGACGAAGCCAGGGGAACTGTACTGTTTCTGCTGCATGGAATGACAGCCAAATGGATTTCCTCCCACTGACCCTGCTTCTTCTTAACCACAAAAGACCATCACATGTTTAACGACTTCTTCTTCATCATTGTCACCATCATCACCAGCACCATCACCAGCAGGTATTCTCTTCTAAAGAACTCTCAGAAGATGTTCATGGTTTTTTGTTGTTGTTAGTTGCAAAGTCGTGTCCGACCCATCATGACCCCATGGACAACGTTCCTCCAGGCCTTCCTGTCCTCTACCATCCTCTGGAGTCCGTTTAAGCTCACGCCAACTGCTTCGGTGACTCCATCCTGCCACCTCATTCTCTGCTGTCCCCTCCTTCTTTTGCCCTCAATCGTTCCCAACGTTACCCTCTTCTCTAGGGAGTCCTTCCTTCTCATTAGGTGGCCAAAGGATTTCACTTTCATCTTCAGGATCTGGCCTTCTAAAGAGCAGTCAGAGTTGATCTCCTCTAGGACTGGCCAGTTGGATCGCCTAGCAGTCCAAGGGACTTGCAGGAGTCTTCTCCAGCACCAGAGTTCAAAGGCCTCAATTCTTTGGCGCTCAGCCTTTCTTATGGTCCAACTTTCACAGCCATACATTAGGATCAGAATAAATTGCATCCAAAATCCAGAATATATTTGGTAATTTCAGATAATTATTATTTCTTCTTCTTCTTCTTCTTCTTCTTCTTCTTCTTCTTCTTCTTCTTCTTCTTCTTCTTCTTCTTCTTCTTCTTCTTCTTCCTCCTCCTCCTCCTCCTCCTCCTCCTCCTCTTCCTCCTCCTCTGTCTTTTCCACTTTGCTATTTAAAAGTAAAGTCAGCACTTCAGCAAAGCAATTCCTTTGTGCTATTGTCACTGAGAAGTGACCCTGGTTGACATAACTGTCGTCACAAGGACCTCCGGAGCTATTATTCAGGAAAGAAACACTAAGCACTTGATCTCTTCTTTTGTTCTGTTCAGGTTGTTTTTTTTTAAAGTCCTCTTGCGTTAGTCTGCTCATGAGAGGATGAATGGGGTGGGGGGAGGAGAATGAAACCATCCAAGACTGTAGCAGGACAGGATGTTCAATAGATGTTAACACCCCTCTCTGCTGCCAAGGAGGAGCTCCTGGGTGTGAACCCAAAGGTTCATTCATGAACATCAAAAACAACCTTCTATTTTTATGAATTAAAACAAGGGGAGCACCTGAACACTGCTTGCTAAATCCGCATGGAAGATTATTTTAGCCACTTGCACTTTTAAGACTGCCTGTTTTTTTAGGATTACAGTTTCTAAGAACACAGCAATGTCTCCTAAATGGAGTTATCCTCCTGAGACTTTGGGATCCCCAGTAGAAATTTTCCTTCTCCTTTTTTGCAGGAGCAATAGCAATAGCACTTAGACTTATATACTGCTTTACAGTCCTTTACAGCCCTCTCTAAGCAGTTTACAGGGTCAGCCTCTTGCCCCCAACAATCTGGGTCCTCATTTTACCCACCTCAGAAGGATGGATGGCTGAGTCAACCTTGAGCCTGGTGACATCTGAACTGCCAAATTGCAGGCAGCTGGCAGTCAGCAGAAGTAGCCTGCAGTACTGCACTCTAACCACTGCACCACCGTGGCACTAGCATCCTTGGTCTTGTGACATGGATTTTGCCCTACAAATGACACACACATTTGTTTTTCCCCTTATGGGAGAGGGTAGGCATAAGCAGGCAGGTTAAATGAATTGGCAAACCCAGAAAACAAAAGCAAGATGGTTTGCCCTTAGCCCATGAGCTCAGTGGGCAATTATTTCAAGGCCCAGCTGTAAGGGAAGGGAGAGAGAGAGAGAGAGAGAGAGAGAGAGAGAGAGAGAGAGAGAGAGAGAAAGAAAGAAAGAAAGAAAGAAAGAAAGAAAGAAAGAAAGAAAGAAAGAAAGAAAGAAAGAAAGAAAGAAAGAAAAAGAAAGAAAGAAAGAAACCTCAAAACAGATGGCAAATGAGTCTTGGGCAGAGAGGCTCATTCCATTTGTGCATACATACAGAATGGTTTTTGAGTGGGGGTGGATAGAAGTTATGCTTTCATGTGACAATGACAAAGAATCAGAAGCCCAAACCTGAAAAATACAGTTGGATTCACATATTTGATAGTAGTAGATGTCAGACTTCACCAATGAGCTAGGGAGGTTGGATTCTCTCTCCCTCCCCACTCTCTGTTTCTCATCCATCCTTCCATCATCCATCTATCTATCTATCTATCTATCTATCTATCTATCTATCTATCTATCTATCTATCTATCTATCTATCTATCTATCTATCTCTTTTTTTCTTTCTGTCATCTACCATCTTTCTACCTATCTATCTATCTATCTATCTATCTATCTACCTATCTTTTCTTTCTTTCTTTGTCATCTATCATCTATCTTTTCTTTCAATCTTTCTTTCTCTGTCATCTACCTATCATCTTTCTATCTACCCTTTCTCTCTCTCCATCCATCCATCCATCCATCCATCCAAGAAAATCAACACATAATCCATAAATTGGAAAGCCTCACCACATAAGAAAAGCTATGAATTGTTTTTGTGCTGAAATTAGTTGAAAGGAAGGAGCGGGGGAGGAATAAACAGGTCTGCTGCCAAATTTTCTCTAGTGTGAAATTCAGAGAGAAATGCAATGAGATTCCTGATACAAAAATTATGCATCTACGCTACGTCATGTAGTCAAAACCAGAATATAGAATAACACAGTTGAAAGGGGACCTTGGAAAGATTTCTAGACCAACATTTCTGCAGCTGAGTCTGTGATTGCACTTTTTTTATTATTATTATTGTTTGCTTTGGGAAGAAAAATGCTTTGTGTTTTACATTTTGTCAAGTCAACTGTCTTATCTTGGCAGGAATGATCATCCCACTTGGCAGCTGAATCATTATAAATAGACCAAAGTACAATCAAATGAAACAAAAACAAAACCGACCGACCAGCCAACTACCACAGCAAAAATGTTCTGTAAGTTTAGGACGAAGGATGAATCTTGCCATGAAGGTCAGAAACACAGGTGATTATTCCTCACCCCACTGAGGTCAACATGACAAAATAAGCATCGGGACATCAAGCTCTTTTGTATTTTGTATCAGGGATGAGGTGGCTCAGTGGCTGAGCTTGTCAACTGAAAGGTCGGCAGTTCAGCAGTTCGAATCCCTAGTGTTGTGTCTGCGCCCCCCGAGCCGGGCCCCCTGCCAGAAAGTGACTTGGAAAGTGAGGGGGAAGGGCCATCAGGACTTACCTCAGAAGCACCGGCTTCCCTGGCTCAGCTCCAGAAGCCAGAGGCAGGCCAGGTGGAGGAGATAATGAGGCCTCCGTCCCCTGACTCTTTCCCCCCCAGGACACACCTCCAGACCCAGCTGATGGCAATCAGGCCTGGCTGGACCCTAGATTTCGTAGGCAGGAGAGGCGGGAACAACAGAAGCAGGGGTAGGGCAGGCCTAGGAACTGCTGAGTCATGGAGCCTCACCCCACAGGATATAAAAGCAGCAAGGGCTACTATGCCTCTTCGTAGCAGGCAAATCAACTGCTTGACTAGAGTTGAAGTACTGTTTGTTGACTCATTGGCATCAAGGGAGATAACAGAGACACTTGGCAGACGCTCGCTAGTTTGCTGCCAGAGCTGATAGTGCTGGCTAATTAAGTTAATCGCTAATTAATCGCCAAAACTGAACACTTTAACAACAGAATAATCAGAGAAGCCATTGAGATAGAAAAACGCCCACACAGCATGAACAAACGAGATGACACCTCCCGCCTACCAGCCATTTGGAAACCCGCCCTTATTGACAAACGAGTCCCTAACACGAGGAATGACACCAGACCCACACTCACAAGGTCCACACAGGATGTCACCACCGCACATCCACCCAGAAAGCAGACCCAAACCCACACTGATCATGAAGCACGACCAAGGACCAGAAGCCAGACCGCAGCTGCAACATTAGCCATTTCAAACCCCTCCAATCCATTCATGCAGCAGACTGACACCCACTATGAAGATGTAGCACGACCACAAAGCCAAACAACAGCTATGCAGCTCACCAGCTCAAATCCCCCTGCAGCACAGACTAGACTGAGCACAAACAAGCCCCCACCAACACAGGACACACCCCCATCCAATCAGAGCACAGCCAAGCTCCCACCCAATCAGTTCAAACCCCCACTAGCAGTTAAAAGGAAGAAACAGCTGCGATCACACATTGCTCCCAGAAGCACGAAGCTGAAGCCTGAAGATGCCGAATGAGACTTCGTCGAAACGTCGCCAAGACACTTCCAATTTTACATGGGAGAAAACCCGAACAACCAAAGAACTATATATATATATATATATATATATATATACATATATATATATATATATATATATATAAATATATATATATATATATATATATATATATATATATGGTTTGTCAAGATCACAGTAGGTGAAGAAACAACTACACAATTGGAGTCTACGAAGATTCTTAGCTCATGGTTGTCCCAAAGGTGCTTTTTCAAGAGGCAACCGGATTTCCTTGGTTTTTCCTTTAAGACGTTTCGCTTCTCATCCAAGAAGCTTCTTTAATTCTGAACTGAAGAAGCTTCTTGGATGAGAAGTGAAATGTCTTCAAAGAAAAGCAGAGGATGTCAGGATGCCTCTTGAAAAAGCACCTGTCAACTCGCAAAGCATCCCTGCCTTGCTCTCGAGTTGCCATAGGCCGGGGGGGATGGGAAACCGGAGAAATGGCATATCAGCCAAAGACAGATGCACATTCCATGCTTATCTCTCTCAAGGCTGTATCCCAGGGTTACCTACAGCAGCCAGAGGGGAGTGACCTTTACAACCCACAAAATTGCTCCGGTAATGAATGTGATTGATGACAGCACCTTTGGGATAGACAGTTGGAGGTTACAAATTGTAGAGAATATTCATAGCTCGGGTTATAGATTTAGATTTGGAGGTTTTTCGTCCAAGCTTCATTACCAAACTAGGTAAGATCTATAGTAGGGTGAATACGTTACCTTGCTTGGTAACAAAATGTCCACGAGCCAAGCAGCAAGTTAGGAGGAAAAACCTCTGCCTAGAGCAGGGGTCAGCAACCTGCGGCTCTGGATCCACATGTGGCACTTTCATTCGACTACTGCGGCTCCCTATCGCTCAAAATATGCATCACAACCACCAATGTGTGACTCGCTGGGATGCAATTTATTGAGCTTTTTGACCTCCGGTAAGCCAACCATGGATAAATCCAAGAAAAGAAAAGTTTCAGAAGAAAACAGAATGTTTAATTCAATTCAACTACGTATTTATTTATTTATTTATTTATTTAATCATATTTATATACCGCCCTATCTCCCGAGGGACTCAGGGCGGTTAACAGCCACATAAAATATATATAAATACAAGTTAAAACCCCAATTAAAAAACTTATTAAATACGGCCGAATATTAAAACCCCAATAGAATAATAAAAACCCCATTAAAACCAAATTAAAAAATTTAAATCCTAGTCCAGTCCTGCGCAAATGAAAAGATGTGTCTTAAGCTCGCGGTGAAAGGTTCGAAGGTCAGGAAGTTGCCGAAGTCCTGGGGGAAGTTCGTTCCAGAGGGTGGGAGCCCCCACAGAAAAGGCCCTTCCCCTGGGCGTCGCCAGCCGGCACTGCCTGGCTGACGGTACCCTGAGGAGTCCCTCCCTGTGAGAGCAAACGGGTCGGTGGGAGGCAATCAGTGGCAGTAGACAGTCCCGTAAGTATCCCGGCCCAATGCCATGGAGCACTTTAAAGATAATTACCAAAACCTTGAAGCGCACCCGAAAGGCCACAGGTAGCCAGTGCAGTCTGCGCAGGAGAGGTGTCACATGGGAGCCACGAGGGCTCCCTCTATCACCCGCACGTATGCTAGTTTTGTAGCTGCTCAGGAAATAGTCAGACAAGGGAAGGGTTTTGTGGCTCCTGGTGTTTTTTTTTTTCTTTGGGAAATGGGTCCAAATGGCTCTTTGAGTGTTTAAGGTTGCCGACCACTGGCCTAGAGGAGTTGGATAGCTGTCATGGATTGTAGTCTTGATACCAATATGATGCCATATGTTATTCTGCAAGGATTGGGCAACTACATAACGGGTTCATTTTTCCACCAATCTAATGGAACTTGCTGTATTGATAGACATATTAGTAGAGTTTCCATGGGCAATTGTAAGGCTGCAGCTGGGCCATATGAGTATTGATGATCTTTCAGACAGCTCAGTCTAAACTATTTATGGCATTGAACTTGGGTGAGAGTTAAATTGGCAATCAATGCAGCTGAGAAGGAACTAATATTCTATGTTCCACTTCATTCTCCCAACTGGATTGCTATATCGCACAACAGCAATACTTCCAAAACTTTTTTAACTTCTTGGCATACAGCAAATATTCTTATTATTCTCTGTAAATTTAAGCACTGTAACCAAGTATAGGTGATTTTGAATCCACCCAAGATGGTAACCAAAAACCATCTTTGAATAGACAGATATTTCTAAATCCAGCAGAACCCCTAAAATGTACATTTCATTCTCCTTGGAAATTATACGTCTGCCTCCCTCCCTTCCTCCCTTCCCTTCCCCACCTCCTTTCTCTCTCTCTCTCTCTCCTTCCTTCCTTCCTTCCTTCCTTCCTTCCTTCCTTCCTTCCTTCCTTCCTTCCCATCCACCTATCCATCCATTTCTTCTACAATCAAATTGGAAGATATGTATCCCCACCAGCACAACTCCAAGAAAAAACTCTGAAGCAAGCATCTTTCAAAGTTCTATTTACTAGAATAGGTAAACTGACACATCTGGGAAAACCTCAATCTGAGAGTTCTGGGTTTTCCCTCAGTAAATCAAACCCCCCCCAAACCATCCCTTCACTCCTCAGTCAATCACACGCTCCAATCGCCATCCGTCCCATCTCGAGACAGCACTCCGACCGCTCCTTCTCCAGATGCAGGATTGGCCTGTCCTTGACCGATAAGTAGAATGCTATTGTGTCTAAAAACAATCCCTCTACTAAATCCCCCCTCCTACTTTCCCACACACGAGAAGGTGGCAGCAAGGAAGCTTCCAGCCTAATATGGCTTCCAAAGCTGACACCTCCATTATGACTCAGTTGGGAATGAAAACTAAGAGATAGATGGAGAACTGGGAGGAGGAGGAGGAGGAGGAGGAGGAGGAGGAGGAGGAGGAGTGGTGGAAGAGGGAGAGGGAGAAGAAGAAGAAGGAGGAGGAGGAGGAGAAGGAGAAGAAGAAGAAGGAGAACAAGAGGAGGAGGAAGAGGAAGAGGAGGAGGAGGAGGAGGAAGAAGAAGGAAGGAGGAGGAGGATTAGGAGGAGGAGGAGGAAGAGGAGGAGGAGGAGGAGGAGGAGGAGGAGGAGGAGGAGGAGGAGGAGGAGGAGGAGGAGGAGGAGGAGGAGGAGGAGGAGGAGGAGGAGGAGGAGAAGGAGGTGGCGTTGGTTAAACAATTAACGTCTTGGTAACTTAAGGGAAACTACTTGTTTGAGTGGGAGGGGGAACATAGTTCCAAAACTAGCAAAAGGAAAATGGTAGAACATCTAAATGGTAAAAAGTTTTTCCTGTCAGATCTTTTCTTCCTCCCCACCCCTAGCATTTTGCAAAACTCTAGAAATAACATATTAAAAAAAATGATATTTTTAAAAATGAAATAACCATCTCTACATAGAAGGGTGAATATTTTACCCTTTTACTATAATCGGCAAAAGAAAGAAACCAATTTCTCCCATACAATTTTTTTTTCTTGATTTGGTATCTCCACTGTGAACTACTTTCTAGTTAAAGACAAAACAGGTTGATATTGAAGTTTTAGTTCAATTGTTTTCGATTTTCCTGGTGTCCGGCATGAGAAATGGCTCCATTTAAGACGGATTACCCTTTGCACAAATCACTTCACCATTTAAAACAAACCGAATGCATCATCATTAACTAGCAGGGAATCTACCAATCACATGCTATTGACAGTGCCATGGCTGTGCTATGAGATGGACTTGAATGTGAGCTCTTTGTAAGTGCAAAGCAGAACTACAAGAATTTTCTTTTCTTTTTTTCTTTTTACAAGGGACCAGAGTAAGTTTCTGGTGGGTTGCTGAGGATGGCCTCCAGTTAACTGAAATGAGATGAAGACTTTGATATTGGAGAGAACATTTATTTCTGCATCAGCTATCCAAGACTTCTCAGAGATTGATGGAAATTGTTTAGTTACCTTCCTTCTGAGAGAGAGAGAGAGAAAGACAGAGACAGAGACAGAGACAGAGACAGAGACAGAGAGAGAGAGGAGGAGAGGAGGAGGAGGAGGAGGAGGAGGAGGAGGAGGAGGAGGAGGAGGAGGAGGAGGAGGAGGAGGAGGAGGAGGAGGAGGAGGAGGAAAAGGAAGAGGAGGTGGAGGCGGCATTGGGTGTGTTACTTGGAACCCTGAATGAGACCAGGAAAAACCCCTGGACTTCTTCAGCAAATGGCAAGCCCCAGTAGACCTTGGGAAGAAATAGAAATACAGTAGATTCTATAGTTGAAGTCCCTGAAAAAGGGGTGGGAAAATACAAAGAAAGCATTGCCAATATGACATCTCTAATAATAGGTTGGTATAGGTGCTCATAGGTGGATAGAGGAGGAGGAGGAGGAGGAGGAAGGGTGGGAACTTTTTGGTGGCGTCTCCTATCTCAGAAAAACCCCTTTAAGAACCTTCCGATAATGTCCATATTCTTCTTTCTCAACACCAATCTATTTTTGTGCTCACAAATACTTTAACTATAATGGTATATAATAGTGATGGTTAACCTTTTGGGAACTGAGTGCCAAAACTGGAGCGTGGATATGTGTGTGTGCATGCATGCCAGAGCACCGGACCCCGGAAGAGAGCACCTGGCCAGTGCGCATGCGCATGGTGGCCAGCTGCTTTCTTCCGGGTTCCGGCATGCATGATCCAGAATAGAGCACCTGGCTGGTGCGCATGTGCGCAACAAAACCCAGAACAGCATCTGGTGATGGCGTGCATGCCCACAGAGAGGGCTCTGCATGCCACCCCTGGCAGACGTGCCATAGGTTCGCCATCATGGGTATATAATGATGTAGTTAAAACAATATATTTTATTCTGCCTGTAGAATACGGTAAAGGTAAAGGTTCCCCTCGCACATATGTGCTAGTCATTCCCGACTCTAGGGGGTGGTGCTCAGCTCCGTTTCAAAGCCAAAGAGCCAGCGCTGTCCAAAGACGTCTCCGTGGTCATGTGGCTGCCATGACTCAATGCCAAAGGCCCACGGAACGCTGTTACCTTCCCACCAAAGGTGGTTCCTATTTTTCTACTGGCATTTTTTTACGTGCTTTCGAACTGCTAGGTTGGCAGAAGCTGGGACAAGTAACGGGAGCTCACCTCATTACGGGGCACTAGGGATTCGAACCGCTGAACTGCCGACCTTTTGATCGACAAGCTCAGCGTCTTAGCCATTAAGCCACTGCGTCCCTTTCGCCTGTACAATATAATGTTTTAATTTGTCTTTATATGTCTCTCTCCCTCTGTGATTTAAGATCTGCCATCCTGGTTTCTTTTATTCTTGGTTTTGTTTTGTTTTTTATTTGCTCCACTGAGTTGTAGATAATCTATATTATTATTGTGCTCTGTTGGTATGACTGGTGGCTTTTCATCAAGTAACTGTATTCTAATCGCATTAGAATAATATAATTACTGTTTTTAATATGACCATATATCAATAATCTACTTTATTCAATTATTAATGAATAGATAGATAGACAGAAGGATAATTAAATTTTGGAAGATTGGGTGCATAGCATAACAATGGGTGACCTACATAGTATATATTAAAGATTCCTGACTGTGTTGAGATGAATTGCCCAACTATAAGAATAGATAGAAGGAACACAATATCTCAACTAACTTCCATCCATTTTTGAAAACTTATGTCTCTTGTCTGCTTTATAAAGCCAGCTCAGATCTCGGATATCTAAAAGATCTTGAAGGAAAGAGGGTAGAATCCCACATACATAGAGCTATTAAAAATATGAAAGCTGGCGCATGAATCAAAATGGAGGCTATTGTAAGGAATTCTATGGAGATGGAATCTTTGGAAATCCTGGTACTCTGGGGATGGAAGATAGATAGATGAAAGACGATAGAAATGATAGATAGATAGATAGATAGATAGATAGATAGATAGATAGATAGATAGATAGATAGATAGACAGACAGATAAGACAGACAGACAACAGGAAAAAAACAGATAATAGATGAGAAAAGAGAGAGAGAGAGAGAGAGAGGACAGAGACAGACAGACAAAAACAGATAATAGATGAGAAAAGAGATAGATGATAGATGATAGATAGATAGATAGATAGATAGATGATAGATAGATAGATAGATAGATAGATAGATAGATAGATAGATAGATAGATAGATAGATAGACAGATAAGACAGATAGACAACAGGAAAAAACAGATAATAAATGAGAAAAGAGAGACAGAGAGGACAGAGACAGACAGACAGACAGATAATAGATGAGAAAAGAGATAGATGATAGATAGATAGATAGATAGATAGATAGATAGATAGATAGATAGAACAGACAGACAGAAACAGATATTAGATGAGAAGATTAGATAGATAGATAGATAGATAGATAGATAGATAGATAGATAGATAGATGATAGATAGATAGATAGATAGATAGATAGATAGATAGATAGATAGATAGATAGTGTTTCCATTTTAAGCTTTAAAGATTTTTACAGAGGTAATAGTGGTTTCAAATATATTTTGCGCCCAATGATATTTTTGGTATCATGCTAAAAGACCACTGCTATAATCCTATATGCGTTTAGCTGAAATGAAATCCCATTGGAATCAGGAAAGCTTTCTGGAGATTAAGCATTTCTGCTTTGGTACTAAATTTGGCAAGTTTGTAAAAAAAAAGAACAAAAATCAGTTCAAATGCTTATGAACAGCCCCTCTTTGTGGAAACTCACGTAAGGTTTTTTTACTTTCCCTGGGCCTCTTAATAGAGAGCTTGCTTGCGATTTTCCCCCCCCCAGTAACCTAGGGAAGGCCTAAAGCAAAGACAACTGATCTGAACTGTTTAGCCCAGTCAGACCTCCTGATACATCGCTTTGAATTGCTGTGTCTAACCAAGCTAGCTTTCTTCTTCAACAAGAACATATTAGATAATCTAAAGAAAATATAGATTGTCATTTGTGTGAAAAATAAGCAATTTTATGGAGTCCTCTAAAAAATAATTCCGTGACCGCATAGAGAATCTATAAACCTAGCAAGTTTTGTTCATCAAGTGATGTACCAGTATTTTAAGAAAAAAAAAAAACCAGGAACATAAACAATTCCCAGAGTGGACTGATTAGCTCATGGCTTCTACAGACAAAGGAAGAAAATTTATATCTGACCAATAAAATGTTTCTTCACGTCTAAGAAAATCATAATAGCGTTCCGAGGTTTCATGCACAAAATCAAATTAAATCCACGAAAGCCATATCAATTTTTTTTTAAAGCGTATGTCAAATTTATGGTGCTAAGTGTTCTGCGTCTACTTAACCAACAGACAGAAGACCTACTCAACACTAAAAAAAATCCCATAATTCTGCATCAAGAATACAAAAGGAATTGAATTGCTCAGCTGTCGGGGAGACGTAAGCCAGATTAGGGTAGGTTTATATAAGTTATATGCCATAAAGTAGATTGGGAAAGTGCTGATATTTTTTTTTCCTGCAGGAGGTGAAAAAAAATCATAAATTTATTAGTAACAACGAATGGGTGCCAACTAGAAAGTACAATTCTGCAGGAAGTTAAAGCTTAATTCATGTTTTTCAGATGATTGTTATTCCAAGTGAGTCCGTGAAAGGCATAAAAAAAAAAAAAGGTTATGGATGGGAAACTTTTCCAGCTTAGAGTAGGAATTCCCCAGCTGCAAGTTTACATTTTCTAGGCACATTAGCAATGGTTGCATAGGAAAATTATCCATGAAAAAAAAATGGATTCAATAAACTTCCAATTTTAGTTTTATTCTGTGGCAAGGGTTTTTCAAACTCTTTCAAAATGGGATATTCCCAGAACTCTCATCCAGAATTAAAGAGGGAGGGAGGGAAGGAGAGGGAAGGAGAGAGAGAGAGAGAAGGAGGGAGAGGGAGAGAGGGAGAGAGAGAATGGCTGCATTAGAGTAAACCTTTGTTGTTATTGTGGTCTTCATATTATCGCAGAAACTCCCTCCCCATCAAATTCTCCACAGAACATGCTTTAGCAAACCTTGGCTGCATCCATGGCAGCTTCCCCATGTTTGAATAAGAGGACCTAGAAAGATCATTTGGATCTGGAAGCTTGTACAGGGGAGCTGACCAGCACATGAAGTGAGGAGAACGGTGAACAAGAAGAACCGGTTAACGTAGACAGAAATTACTTGAGCATCATATTGTCATGACTGATAGATCTCTCGTTCAGCGCTAATGTACAGTCAAGAAAAAAAAAATATTGCAAGGGATATAAATGACCCTGTTTTGGATCACACTCAAGTCAGTTTACAGCTTCTTCAATTTGACTTCTCCCTCCACAAGACTCTAAAGCAGTAAATAAAAATTTAAACACCTACAACTCTTATGAACTGACTCACCAGATGTGATAAGAAATCTCCAAGTCATGGGTTTATAATTGTATGAATGGCTGTGCATTGGCACATCAAAAAAAAACAACAAACACCGCTTACTAACTACTGCTGCTGCTCTTTCTCTCTGCATACTTTTACATGAAAATACATTTTTTAAAAAATCAAATAAAATTCCAGGCTGATTAAAAAGGGTTAATGACACAATCTTCTACTGCAAAGATGGCATCCAGAGTCTTCAAGGAACAACATCAAACTGCATGAAAACTGCTTCTCATCTTTTGTCTCGGGCTGAAGAGAAGACCCTAAAATTAGCCCTGTGTCCTAAAAGACCCCTTAAAAGAATTGTGAGCAGTTCACCCAAGGCTGGTGTATATTTTCTTAAATTAGGAAAAATTACTATGTTGGGACTTCAATTTCATAAACTCTTTCCAAGCCAGTAGAAGATGGTGGGATTGCTCCCCCAGCCTTCTTCATCTTGTTTTGCTCCATCATCTGCCTCATAATTAGGTGACCATGTAGTTTATGCACCCAGATTAAAGTTTATCTCTTTCACATTTAAATGAGTGTATGGGAAAAAAAATAAAGGAAAAAATACTAGGAACAATCCCTTCCTTCCTTCCTTTTCCTTCCTTCCTTCCTTCCTTCCTTCCTTCCTTCCTTCCTTCCTTCCTTCCTTCCTTCCTTTCCTCCCTCTCTAAATTAACATAAAAAACATACACATGCCCATATAGAAACACAATCATCTTTCTTACACAGCTGTCTCTTTTTTTTAAGATGGCACACAGAAAGCGTGACAGTAACATCAAGACCTTTAACTAAGACCCTCAAAAAAGAACACACAGAAACAAACACATATATGTGTGTGTAAAAGAGAGAGAAAGAGAGAGAGAGAGACAGAGAGAGATTCGGACACACAAAACCCACCCAGATGCATGAGGCTGCCTCTGGATTGTCAAGATGAGCTTCCTTCAACCCTGAATCTGTTTCTTTGGGTAGGAGCAAAATCACGGCATGACAAACACACAAGAGTTGGACTTGATTCCTTTTCAGCTGCTGAGCTTAAAACTAAGTTAAGCTATAACTGCCCTCCTGTAAAGAGATCTGTGATCAATTTTATTTTAACAAGAAGACCAACACTAGGCAGGGAGGAAGTGTCAGAAGATAATAATAAAAAAAATTCTTTCCCCTCTCCAAAAGCTAAATAAATAAAAGAGAGACAGACAAAGGAAGAAACTTCAGAATATAATTCTTTATTGGCCAAGTGTGATTGGACACACAAGGAATTTGTCTTGGTGCATACACTCTCAGTGTGCATAAAAGAAAAGATACATTCGTCAAGAATCATAAGGTACAACACTTCATGAATAGAATAGAATAGAATAGAATAGAATAGAATAGAATAGAATAGAATAGAATAGAATAGAATAGAATTTTTTATTGGCCAAGTGTGACTGGACACACAAGGAATTTGTCTTTGGTGCATCTGCTCTCAGTGTACATAAAAGAAAAGGTACGTTCATCAAGAATCGTAAGGTACAACACTTAATGATAGTCGTAGGGGCACACAGCCCAGAAGCACACAAGTCATCTAAAACTATCTTAGGAGCTGAGGGTTAATAGCTAAGAGTCGTCGTCCCTATGGTTCAGCTGAGCTATAGTAAAACTCACAAAAAGGGAGGGGGGGAGAAAGAGAGAACACCCTCCACAGAATAAATGCAATTAATCACATTTGCATGACAATCTATTTTAATCTGCCTTCTGCAAATTTAGGGGTCCCCCTTCACGGCCGTAGTGAACACAGATGACGATTTTTTATTTTTTTTTATTTTTTGCAAATAGATTTAATAATAATAACTTTTTTTTTTTTTTTAGAAAAAGGCTCAGGCACTATTGTGGGCGCACAGAGAGAGAGGGTTCAGTACCTTGGCCAGAGAGAAAGCGCCAGTCAATTGGATTACTTTCAAAATAAACGGGCTTCGAAGCTTTTCTTTCATGCTTTTCAACTAGCGCTTTCTCGCTCGCTCGCTCTCTCTCTCTCTCCTATCTATCTATCTATCTATCTATCTATCTATCTATCTATCTATTCATCCATCCATGCATCCGGAGAAGGTTTGATAGAACAGAAGACTCCGCTTAAAAAAATAAGTCAAGCAGGCAACCGTGTATTTTTAGAGGAAGGGAAAAAATCCACACGCGTTCCCCCCTTCCCCTCCCCGCGCCCCAAAACAGTGCCCGCTTCCTCGAGATCCAGGCTGACAAATCGCAGGTTGACCCAATGACTCATCCACGGAAACCTGACCAACTTCTCCCATTTTCCCCGGCGGGCCTCGTCTTGTGCCTCTCTCAACAGACTAGCTCCTCTCCTCCAACCGCAGCGCCTCTCAACAAAAGAACTCGACAAAACCGCGGGCGGTTTCGTCGAAAAGGAGCAAAAACCGGAGAGTTAAAAACTTCCAGGGGACCATCGGGAGAACCGTCTCGCGCCTCTGGGTTACAACGGGGGGTGCTTGTACGTCGGAGTAAGGTAAAGTTCCCCCCCTCCACCACTTTCCTTTAAACAAATTCCCCCTTTTTTGGGGGGGGGGGTCCCTTGCCAAAACCCTTTTATAAGGAGCAAAAAAAACAACAACACCACCTTGATTAATTTCGTGCAGGAAAAAGAAAAAGAAAAGAAACGAGGACGACGAATGCATAGGAAAAGCACCGGGGCGAAACCAAAAACCAAGAACCAAAATAACCCAAAATCACCCTTCAAACTTTCCAAAACCGCACCAATTTAAGACACCGTTCAGGGAGTAAGATGGAAGAGCGCACGAGATTCCAGTATGAACCCTCCCCAGGACGATAATTCTTTTCTTATTAACGTGCACACATGCATAAGAGAGCAGTTTCTACAAGAGAGAGAGAGTGGCAATTATACACTTCATTCAGGCAGAAAGCTATATAGATAGATAGATATAGATATATATTCCCGTCCAGGAGGCGCGGAAAAGACAGAGAAGGGGTAGAGAAGAGAGCTAAATCAAGAGAGGCAGAGATGTGTGTGTGTGAGTGAGAGAGAGAGAGAGAGAGAGGGAAAGGGAGAGAGAGAGATTGAATGAATGTGTGGGTGTAGGGAGGGGAGAGGGGGAAAAGTTGCTTATGGACTTACCTGCTGTAAGTACATAAGAGTCAAAGCGCAGGAGAGCTGGGGACACATACCCACGTTCGGAAGCGCCACGCAAGTCGTCCCTGTCAAAGGATGTTGCATGTTGCCACTCTCGACTCGGCGGACGACAAGTGAGGGGGCTTGCATGAGGAGAGAGGCTAATCCTGCCTCGGCGCCAAAAAGGAGGGGGGGGAAGGAAGGAAGGAAGAAAGAAAGAAAGAAAGAAAGAAAGAAAGAAAGAAAGAAAGAAAGAAAGAAAGACGCTTTCTTTTCCCTCTGTCTGTCTCTTTCTTTCTCTCTCTCTCTCTGTCTCTCTCTCTCTCTCCTCTCTCTCTCCCTCTCTCCTGCTCTCTTCCCCTGTAAAAGTGCCGCCGCTCACTTTCTCCAAAGGGGAACGGGAAGGGGGGGGGGCGCTTCCAGCCGAGAAAATCAAAACAAAAAAGAATACCCCCCTCCAAGACACGCGAGAGAGAGAGAGAGAGAGAGAGGGAGGGAGGGAGAGAGAGCGCGCGGGCGCGTGCACGCTCCTTTGCCCCGCTACTCTCTTCTTGGGAGGGGAGGGGGGCGGTGTGTGTGTGGGGGTTGTTAGGAGGATCACTGATGAGGATGAGGAGGGTGGTGTTGGTGTGTGGGAGGCTCTCCTTCCCCTCCCCCTCCCTCCCCGAGTGTGCAAAGCCTTACAAGCCGGGCGCCGCTCAAGTCAAGGCCATTGGTTCACAATTGTGTTTGTCTTTCTTTTCTTTTTTTCTTTTTCTCTTTCCCCGATGCGAAGGGGGGGGGAACCGAGAGGGAAAATAAAGGGGGGGGGAGAGAGAGAGAGAAACGAGCCGGTGAAAAGCGAGCAGTTGTAATCGTGAGAGAGAAAGCCGCCTACAGCCTCCGAGCAAGATTCCCCCACAATGTCACCCAGCGCATGAAGGGTTTTCTACACGCACACGCACATAAACACAGAGCCCGGCCCTTGCACACTCGCCGCTCTCTTGTACGGGAGCGAGAGCAGCGGAGGTGCTGTCGGGGACAAATCAAAGCTCTTTCTGCGCCTCCCACGGATTCAAGCCGCGGCTCCTCTCATTTGTCCAAAGGGTCCCAAGACAGGACGGGCTCTCTTGCCCACTCACCCAAATTCAAATAATTGCGTGGTTGGGTTTTTTAAACACCCACACCCCCAGAAAGTGGCAAGGAGAGAGAGAAACGAGCCGGTGAAAAGCGAGCAGTTGTAATCGTGAGAGAGAAAGCCGCCTACAGCCTCCGAGCAAGATTCCCCCACAATGTCACCCAGCGCATGAAGGGTTTTCTACACGCACACGCACATAAACACAGAGCCCGGCCCTTGCACACTCGCCGCTCTCTTGTACGGGAGCGAGAGCAGCGGAGGTGCTGTCGGGGACAAATCAAAGCTCTTTCTGCGCCTCCCACGGATTCAAGCCGCGGCTCCTCTCATTTGTCCAAAGGGTCCCAAGACAGGACGGGCTCTCTTGCCCACTCACCCAAATTCAAATAATTGCGTGGTTGGGTTTTTTAAACACCCACACCCCCAGAAAGTGGCAAAGAGAGAGCGAGAGACAGAGAGCGAGAGAGCTAGTAAAGGAGTCCAAATATTTCTTTTTGTTCAATAGTATAGTGTATCTCTGTACATTTGCACGAGTTTTTATGCAGGCATGGTTTTTTGAGTGTGTGTGTGAGAGAGAGAGAGAGGGAGAGAAGGAGAGGGAGAGAGGGAGAGTAATTGCACAACCGGCCTGAGGTTTGAAGTAAATTAATGTCAGTGTCCAGCTGGGACTGGAAAGAGGGTCATGGGTTAAAAAAAAACACCTTCCCTTCCCCCAAGCCAGATCGCAGATTTGTGTGTGGCAGGCCTTGGACTCGCCCCCGAAAGCCTTGAACCCATTCCGAGGAAAAGCAGAAGCATCGAGCAGAAGAGAGGAGACGAGGAGAGGTAAAATCCGGGTTAGGATGGAATGGCACAAGAAAGTTGGCTTCTCCAGGAAGAGACACCTTGGGAATTCCGTCCTTTTATGTGGACTAAACGCCTTCAAGAATTCTGGATGGAGCACACCAACCGAAGCAATTAATTGTTTCAATAATTGTTGCGGGGGGGGGGGTCCGTTAAAAACAGAAACAGTTCTAAGAGAGGCTACTAAAAAAAAATAATAACAACACCCTGAGTGATGGGCTGAATATATAGGGACTGGTGCTTCAGAGCTTGAAAAAGGTATGAGGGTCTCATTGTGTTTTTGTGCCTTCTCTCTCTCCCCCCCCCCGTGTGTGTGTGTGTGTGTCCTTTTATTTCCCATCACCTCTTTCAAGCTCCTCCCACCAGCCTTTGCATTTTCGCAGGAGCTTGTAAAAGACCATTAACTGTGGTGAAAAATTAGATTAGGTACTGCAGTTGAATCTTTAAGGAATAAAAGTCACGGTATGGCGAAGTCCATTTCTATTTCTCTCTCTCTCTCTCTCTCCATCTCTCTCTCCCCCCCCCTCTCTCATTCTCTCTCTCCATCTCTCTTTCTCTCTCTTTCTCTCTCTTGCTCCATCTCTCTTTCTCTCTCTTTCTCTCCATTTCTCTTTCTCTCTCTTTCTCTCTCTTTCTCTCTCTTGCTCCATCTCTCTCCATCTCTCTCTCTCTCCATCTCTCTTTCTCACTCTTTCTCTCTCTCTCCCCTCTCTCATTCTCTCTCTCCATCTCTCTTTTTCTCTCTTTCTCTCTCTTGCTCCTTCTCCCTTTCTCTCTCTTTCTCTCTTTCTCTCTCTTTCTCTCTCTTTCTCTCTCTTGCTCCATCTCTCTCCATCTCTCTCTCTCTCCATCTCTCTTTCTCACTCTTTCTCTCTCTCTCCCCATCTCTCATTCTCTCTCTCTCTCTCTCCATCTCTCTCTCTCTCTCTCTCTCCATCTCTCTGTCTCTCCCGCCCTCTCATTCTCTCTCTCTCCATCTCTCTCTCTCTCTCTCTTCCCCCCCTCTCTCCATCTCTCTTTCTCCACTTTTTTCCTGTCTTCAGGAAGAAAGGCTCCAAAACAGACCCACATAAGTAAATTCCGCTCATTTTAAGATGATTAAAGGTAGCCCCAAGACCTATCCATTACGAGAGGCGATTCTGTCAGGTTAGGTGAACAAATACCATTAGTCACCCAGGGAAAAAAACTAATATTTACTACTTTTTTATTAATTTATATGTAATATGCTTCCTTGGAATCAGAGTCCCCCCACTAAAGTCTGCCTTCCCCTCTTTATTTTATGGAGTAATGATTATTCATTAGCAGCCCAACTTAACCTTCATATAATAAAACAGGATGTGGGCTGCAAATGAAATCATTTATGCTGAAAACTTGTCCTTGAGGTCAAATTTCACCCTTTTCCTTTCCTCTCCATACAGGAGTTAAGATGCCCAGGAAAAGAAAAAGAAAAAAAAACCTACCTTAATGTTAATCAAAAGGAATTTGGACATTTTGACTTGAAGATTTCCTTCCTGTCCTCTCCTTTCCCAGGGTTTTATTTTAAGAAGGAACTCAGAAACTTAAAACAACAGCCAAAAAAAAAAAAAAAAGTTACATGTACAGAACAGAAGAAGCTAACAATGATACCCAGGAATGGAAGATTCAGTGCAAGGATTGCAAGAATTCAAGCATTTATTTCAAACTATGAGAGCTTCATATATTGCTGGGTCTTCTGTCTCAAATTGCTGCTGTATTCTCACAGCATACATTTTTCCTTTACATTTCACCCCCCCTTCCCCTTCCAGCCATTATTGAACTAACAGAACACCAGAGAATTCCTGCATTACAAGCAAATCGCTCTTAACTTCAAAAGTAGTTAGCTGTTGTATAATAATAAGTGCAAACATTTTTTTCAAAAGGCTCTTTGAAAAACAAACAAAAAACAACAACAAACAAACATACCACACAATAGGACATAGTTAAACAATCTCCTTGCAACCCCCTCTAAAATCCATGGGATATGGCCTGCAATGACTACAAGCCTTTTCCCCTCCCCAAAAGGCAGAGATCTGTACAGCCCCTCATTTTAATTCCCCCAAACGATAATTAAAATACAAATGCACAATGTATCACACACACATACAGACAAACACTTGGGGACTCACAAAGAAGGGTGTCTTTCTTAGGCTGAAAAAAGTCGATGTGGTTGCACAGTATCATAAAGCTTGAGCTGCTCCGATATCACTGCTAGAGTGAACAACCAAAATTAATTTATAATGGAAAAAAAAAAAGGAAAAAGGAAAAGGAGAGGTGGGGGGGATTGAAAGCCTAGATACAGACAGACACAAAAGGAAGAAAGGAAACACTAACATAAAATGAAGTCTTGTATTGTCACTTCTCTTTTTTTCTCCCTTGCATTCTATCTACCTTGCCTTAAGCAGTCTCTTGTTCTGATAAAATTATCTTGCTTTTTCTTTCTCTTTTCCAGAACAATAACACATGTTATTCAGCATATGCCCCAATCTGTGATCCATCCATCCTTCCTTCCTTCCTTCCTTCCTTCCTTCCTTCCTTCCTTCCTTCCTTCCTTCCTTCCTTCCTTCTTCTCCTTCCTTCCTTGCTGATAAAAGCAGGAATAATTTATTTTATAAATAAAACGTAGGACTTTTCATGCAACTCGTTATAAAAATATTTCATGAAAAATACAGGGCAAGGAGCGATTTGAAAAAAACTATCTGCACATAATGTTGGGCTTTTAAAAATGTGAAGGAAAGGACAAAGCCATCAAACTTCAAATATTTTGCGGGTGAACTCCTTTGAACTTGGCTCTGGTTGCTTGTTTTCTAAATTATAGTTTTAAACAATGTGCCATATTATGGGTGAAATACTTCTTCTACTAACTGAAGAAAAAAAAAAGATAACCAGGGAGGAGAAATACACACACACACACACACACACACACACAAAGAGAGAGAGAGAGAGAGAGAGAGAGAGAGAGATTAAGAGAATTCCTCATGCATTTGTTCACTGATAGATTGCACATACATTCTGCTTTCCCCTTAGGAAACTGAGGATGAAAGTGAATTTTAGATTAATTATGGAGTTGTCAGCTACAGAGCAATCCTATATAGGCTTGTTCAGAGGTCAGTTCCAATGTTACAACTGAGAGTCTTTGGGCCAAAACTTGTATTCCAAAATTGCTTGCATTTATTCTGCAGAGTTCAATGCAGTGTTTCCTGATCCCCCGGCAACATCAACTCCCCAAAATTGAAACCCTGAGTTTTATTTTGGGTTTTATTTTTTTTTGCGACCCATCACCTGTGCCCATTTCAGTCGCAACCGAGTGTCGCTTAGTGATGTGGGATGAAGTTGGCACGTCACAATTATTTATGGCTGCCTGGGGATTTCTGGAAGTTGAAAGTCTCCATGTCTAAAATTTACCAAGGCTGAGAAACACCTGTTTTAATTTATTTATTTATTTATTTTATTTGTCACAACATTATATATAAGCATAAGCATGAAATAACTATACGGTATATAAGCATATATATAACCATAAGTATGTAATAACTATATGAAATTGTATACAATCAAAGGGAACATTAGGACAGGAACAGTAGGCACGCTGATGCTCTTATGCACACCCCTTACAGACCTCTTAGGAATGGGGTAAAGTCGATAGTAGATAGTTTCTGGTTAAAGCTTTGGGGATTTTGGAAAGAGACCACAGAGTCTGGTAGTGCATTCCAGGCATTAACAACTCTGTTACTGAAGTCATATTTTCTGCAATCAAGATTGGAGCGGTTCACATTAAGCTTAAATCTATTGTGTGCTCATGCATTGTTGCAATTGAAGCTGAAGTAGTCTTGGACAAGAAGGACAGATGATTCTATGAGTTAAGCTCAGGTCATGCCTGGATTGATACACAATATTAAATTACTCTTTATTAAGTAACTCATAATGGACGAGTCCATGAAAGTTTCTAAGCTTTACACACTACAGCATCGAGATTTGCACAAGGCTAAGTCACAAACCAGGAAAAAAAGTATTGCATGTTTTTCTAGATACTTGATGGTACTTCTTCAACAAGACAAGGCGAGTTGGCATAGGGACGTTAAGTCCAATATAGCATTTAACATTTAGATTTAAATACCGCTTCACAGTGCTTTACAGCTTAGCGGTGTACAGACTCAGCCTCTTGCCGCCAACAATCTGGGTCCTCATTTTACTCACCTCAGAAGGATGGAAGGCTGAGTCAACCTTGAGCCTGCTGAGATTTAAACTGCCAAATTGCAGATAGCCAGCAGGCAGCAGAAGTAGCCTGCAGTACTGCACTCTAACCACTGCACACAGTGGAAGGAAGGAAGGAAGGAAGGAAAAGGAAAGAAAGGAACGAAGGAAAGGGAAGGGAAGGGAAGGGAAGGAAGGAAGGAAGGAAGGAAGGAAGGAAGGAAGGAAGGAAGGAAGGAAGGAAAAGGAAAGAAAGGAACAAAGGGAAGGGAAGGGAAGGAAGGAAGGGAAGGAAGGAAGGAAGGAAGGAAGGGCAATAGCACTTAGACTTATATACCACTTCACAGTGCTTTACAGTCCTCTCTAAGCAGGGTACAGAGTCAGCCTCTTGCCCCAACAATCTGGTCCTCATTTTACCCACCTCGGAAGGACGGAAGGCTGAGTCAACCTTGAGCCATTCAGGATCAAACTTCTGCTGGCAGTAGGCAGAGTTAGCTTGCAATACTGCATTCTAACCACAAGGAAGGAAGGAAGGAAGGAAGGAAGGAAGGAAGGAAGGAAGGAAGGAAGGAAGGAAGGAAGGAAGGAAGGGAGGGATAGAGGGAAGGAAGGAAGGAAGGAAGGAAGGAAGGAAGGAAGGAAGGAAGGAAGGAAGGAAGGAAGGGCAATAGCACTTAGACTTATATACCACTTCACAGTGCTTTACAGCCCTCTTTAAGCAGGGTACAGAGTCAGCCTCTTGCCCCAACAATCTGGTCCTCATTTTACCCACCTCGGAAGGACGGAAGGCTGAGTCAACCTTGAGCCATTCAGGATCAAACTGCTGCTGGCAGTAGGCAGAGTTACCCTGCAATACTGCATTCTAACCACAAGGAAGGAAGGAAGGAAGGAAGGAAGGAAGGAAAGAAGGAAGGAAGGAAGGGCACTTAGATTTACATACCACTTCACAGTGCTTTACAGCCCTTTCCAAGCAGTTTACAGAGTCAACCTATTGCCCCCAACAAACTGGATCCTCAGTTTACCCACCTTTGAACGATGGAAGTCTGAGTCATCCTTGAGCCTGGTGAGATTCGAACTGGCAAATTGCAGTCAGCTGGCAGTCAGCAGAAGTAGCCTGCAGTACTGCATTCTAACCACTGTGCCACCACAGCTCCTTCTTTCTTTTCTTCCTCCCTCCCTCCCTCCCTCCCTCCCTCCCTTCCCCCTGCTTTTGGCATATGAAGGCAAAAAAGTTTGCCATTACTGTGCTAGAGGGAGCCAAAGCATTGCCCATCAACCTCACTCAGTGAGCATCCTTGGATGGGTGGGTGGGAGGCAGAGGGATCTGAACGGAGAGAAATCCATGAGAAACCATCTTTCCCAAGCGTCGGCTAATTAATTAATTGATCAAAGCAAGCGTGCTAGAAAAGTGTCTCCTGCTTTTTTTTTTTTTAATTTTCCATAATAATTCCCACAATTTGACCAGTGTACAATACAATCACTTCTCCAACAATTGATCCTATACTCAGATTATGCTCAATCGGGCCTGCTCAGCCGCCACTCCCTTCCTTAATCCTTTCTACCCTTCTCATCCTTCTTCGACTTTCCCCACCATCCTTCTCCTCACTTTCCTACTTCCCCGCCTCTTTCCCACTTCTCACTACCATCCTTTCTAACCGTCTATCTTCTCCTCCTTCTTCTCCTCCTATCCTTTCTTCCCCCTCCCTTCTTTCCTACCTACCTACCTGCCTACCTACTTTCTTCCTTCTTTACTCCTCTTTCTTACCGAGCAGTCCCGACTTTACACCATTCCAACTTGTTTAAGTCTACCATTATTCCTGTACAATGGCAATCAATCAATTTATAATCTTCCCCTTCCCCCCCCCCATTTCCCCCCCCCCCGAGACTTCCCAGAACTTCCCTGTATTCTGTTCTGGAAAGTCTCCTGCTTTTTAAAGCAGAAAAATCCATAGCCGGAAGAAAACGTCAGCCGATCTTCCTTTGACCTGCCCTTGCGCAAATGGTGGTGTCACAACCAGCCACTTCCCATGTCACTAAACTGCACTCGCTTCTATCAAAACCCGGGGGGAGGGGGGGATATCAACTCTAAATTGACTCAGGTACTTTGCAGTTTTTTTTCCCCAGCCTGGGGACCACACAGGCCCCTGGCTGGAATAGATCCTCGAACAACAGAGGAAAAACAATAGTCCCATAAAGGTAGTTTCATGGCCCTACTACTATGGTCAGAAGACTGCAAGATCTGACCTTAGATTAGATTAACAGAGTTGGAAGGGACCTTGTAGATCATCTAGTCCAACCTCCCCTTGGCTTTTTTTTTGGCTGCTGCCACACACTGCTGACTCATATTTACAGACCCCTCGCATCCTGGACATAAACTGTTTCAACTCCTACCCTCAAAACGACGCTATAGAGCACTGCACACCAGAACAACTAGACACAAGAACAGCTTTTTCCCGAAGGCCATCACTCTGCTAAACAAATAATTCCATCAACACTGTCAGACTATTTACTGAATCTGCATTACTATTAATCGTTTCATAGTTCCCATCACCAATCTCTTTCCACTTATGACTGTATGACTATAACTTGTTGCTGGCAATCCTTATGATTTATATTGATATATTGACCATCAATTGTGTTGTAAATGTTGTACCTTGATGAAGATATCTTTTCTTTTATGTACACTGAGAGCATATGCACCAAGACAAATTCCTTGTGTGTCCAATCACACTTGGCCAATAAAAATTCTATTCTATATTTAACTCATTGTCCACTAAGACTCCAAGATCCCTCTCACAGTTCCTGCTCTTAAGCCTGGTTTCACCCAGTTTATATTTGTACTTTTGGGGGTTTTTTTTTCTTGCCTAAGTATAGGGCTTTATTTTTCTCTATATTGACTTTCATTCTGTTAGATAGGGCCCAGGGTTCAAGTCTGTCAGGATCCATCTGGATCTTCAGCCTATCTTTTAGAGTGTTAGCTATTCCTAGCTAAATTCAAATAAAAGATAAAGAAAAAAGAAAAAAAGATTCCTGCCAGTTTAGTATCATCTGCAAATTTGGTAAGTTCCCCTTCTATTCCCTCATCTAAGTTGTTTATGAAGTTATTCAAGAGTACTGGGCCTAAGGCGGAACCTTGTGGTACCCCACAGCTTACTTCCCTTCACGTAGACCTAGTCCCAGTGGTGAAATCCTACCAGTTCGCACCAGTTTGGGAGAACTGGTAGTGATAAAAGCTACCAGTTCGGTGAACCAGCAATAAAAAAAGCTACTGGTTGATCCGAATCTGTATTTCCGACGATCAGCTGTGCTGCACGATTTATATTCGCTAGAAAGCAGGAAATCCTGCTTTCTAACAAATCCAAATAGTGCGGCACAGCTGTTTGCCCCCGCCCTCGCTGTTCTACTTATCTTGTTAAGCATCCTTTTTCCACGTGAAGTGCGCGTTTGGCACAAACTGCGCGTGTGGACGGGCGCAGCATGTGTTTGTTGCACACTGCGCATGCACACGCAGCGTGCATTTGGTGCACACCACACATGCATGGGCAGTGAACAGGTGGCAAACTGTGGAGGATTTCGCCACTGGCGTAGACCCATTAAGGACAAATTGCTGAATACAGTTTGTCAGCCAGTTACAAATCCATTTGGTGGTGATATTTGGTGGGTAGCTAGCTATCCCACTTTTTTCTAGCTTACCAAGAAGTAGGTTTTTGGTTTTTTTTACATTTATACCCCGCCCTTCTCCGAAGACTCAGGGCGGCTTACAATGTATAAGGCAATAGTCTCATTCTATTTGTATATTGTTGTTGTGGGTTGTGGTTGTGGTCTACTTTGTCGAATGCCTTGCTCTCGGCTTAGGACCAGATAAAGAGATTAACAGAGTTGCAAGGGACCTTGTAGGACATCTAGTCCAACCCTTCCACCCAAGCAAAACCCCAACCAAGAGTGAGCCCAACATTTCTGTTGCTGAATGAGACAGTTGTTAAGGGAATTTTCCCACATTATTTCTTGAATCATTGCATGATTGATTCAGATTCCCCATGGACTTTGTGTTGTGACCCAGACCCAAGTAGGTCGTAGTAGATGTAATCCGTTCAAAAACAAACAGACTTTATTAGAACAGCTGAGAATTAAACTCATTCTCAGTGTAGTCCAAACTAAATCAAAGCAAATTCTTCCTAACACAATTCTTCAGTCTTATCACCAACCTTGGTCTAATTAGGAAAACTGCCAAAGGCTTTTCTTGGCAAAAGTTCAAAAGCAGAAGACGCTGACAAGAAATAAATGCAGCAAGACAAGGAGAAGGCTATCAACGTTGTTTTCTGACAAAGAGCCCAAACGCCGTTGCTGGTCTTTTAAGTCTTATGGGAGGGGCCAATCATCTCTTGGCCTTACTCCAGAGTTGTCCTTTTTGCTGGAGCTGCTCTTGCCTTCTGGCAGCTCTTCTTATGCATGCATTAGGAACAGGCTCCTCCTGTTCCTCTGCCTCACTACTGTCAGTCTCTGGAGGCTCCGGAGTCTGCACATCATTCCCTGATGGACCTGGACACCTCTGCCTCCGACACAGAGCCTTCATCTGGGCCTTCCCCAGGCTTCAGGACTGGCCCATATTCTTCCTCAGCCTCATCACTGTCTGACTCCGTTGCCAGCTCCGCAAGCTGCTGGCGGACCACAACACTTTGCTTGTCAGGGGGTCTCAAAGGGGGATCGCACGACCCAGGAACACTGCAACTGTCATAAATATGAGTCACTTGCCAAGCGTCTGAATTTCGATCCCGTGATCGTGGGGATGCTGCAACGGTCGTGTGAAAAACAGTTGTCAGGTTTCCAAGTGATGAAACCCATTCCAAAAAGGAATATGGGAAGTCCATCTTCCAAAAGAAATTTCTTTTATTTCGGTAGGCATTCAATTGGCAAAGTCCATGGCAATTCTGGATCTGATACAAACCGGATCTGACACAGTATCACACTACATAATACTGTAAATTAGAAACATCCCGTAAAAGTCACAGTCCCCAGTGAAATTCTATTCAACATTCTTCAAACTCCACCTCTGGCTCTCAGCAAGGACAGCCTCCGTTCCCACAGGAAAGGAACTCACCTAGCCAAAATAATCCTCACTATCTATTCCTTCCTCCCAACCTTAAGGTGAGCCTGAAAAACAAAAACAAAAACCACCCTTACATAAGTAAAGAGAAAGCGAAGGAATAAATGAGTATAATATAGGACAGTGTCGGTGAACCTAGGGCATGTGTCCCAGAAGCAGCACGCGAAACCATCCCGTGAAGAATGTGTGGCCTCACTGACTCCTATTCCACATTCCTGTGATCACACACGCACTGGTCTGCTGCCGCACATGGGAGTGGTGGAACCCAGAAGAGCGGCGTTCCATCACACATGCGCTGGCCTTCCGGATTGACGTTGTGCGCATGCACAATGGCAGTTGTTCGTCGGGCGCGCTTCCATGCCGGTATCCGGGTGTTTGGGTTCCGGCTCGTGCATGTGCGATAGACCACCGGTCTTCCTGGTATTGGCGCTCCCGCATGTGCGAAGGCCAGCGGGGCTGCGCATACCTCATGGGATAGTTTCGCCTGCCACTTCCAGCACACAGGCCGGCACGCTGGGACATCAAAGGTTCACCATTACTGTTATAGGACTAACTAAAATGGCTACACACATGTCAACTTTTGGGTTCAACAACAGTCATAAGACTTTTCTCATTGCCGTTGTAACTTTGAACGGCCACTAAATGACTGTTGTAAGTTGAAGACTACCTGTATTCCAATTTTTCCATATTCTCCAAAAGACCTGGGAGAAAGAAGAAAAAAAAAGATGCCCCAATAAGCCTCCATAAAACATTGAATGTCTTCCTCTGTGTACCTCACTAGCAAGAAGAAACACCAAATGATTTTTTTTTCCTTTACAGAATGAACGTTGAAAAAGAGAAATGAGAGAGAGAGAAAAAACATGTCTGTATTGATGTTTAATTAACATAGCATTCTTGGGGAAAAAAACAACAATGAAGACTTTCTCTCCCTTTTATTTCAATTTTTTTAAAATTTATTACATAAAGAGTGGAGTCGGCTTAAAGCAGAACACTGCTGCTGATGTACCAGTGGAAAAGAAACAGCTAAATACGGCTCATCAGTGGCATTCAGCATCAAGTTTGTGCATTTTCCAAAGGGCCAAAAAATATACAGATTTTAGAAATGGGGCAAAAACAACAACAACAAAAAAAAACCCCACACAAGGTTTCACAAGCGAGGAAAAAATTTTCTCGTGTACTATAGAATTTTACTAAACCGCAGATAAGAAATTACGGGCTGTGAGTTGATACCTTCCCCAATGCTAAATCCACTTTTGCATATATAAATATCCCTGCTAGGCATTCAGAAGTATTATTGTCCCTTTCCCCCCTTATATTCTTAGTTTTAATTTCATGTAAAGGATTTTAGTCTGTTTCAGATCTGCTAGGTGGCCTTGGAAATATGAATTTTGCTTAATGCCAGGGAAGGAAAGGGAAGGGGGAGAGGGAGGGGAAGGGGAAAGGAAAAGGGGAGAGGAGGGGAGAGGAGAGGAGAGGAGAGGAGAGGAGAGGAGAGGAGAGGAGAGGAGAGGAGAGGAGAGGAGAGGAAAGGAAA